>NW_010159530.1:0-4096 GCF_000695765.1 Mesitornis unicolor
TGTGTGTGTATATATGTGTGTATATATATATTTATTTTAAAATTATAGGCATCTTATATATATTATATATATACATAGTATAGGCATCTTTCTCTGCTCTGCATTAGGGTTTGCTAATAAACCCCTGTTGCTGATGGGATTTATTGTGATATTGTGTGTATATACATAAACACACATCTGTTACTTATAGTAGAGGTACTTGCACGTAATACCATAATATAAAATTCAAATTCCATGAAATAGTTATTCTTCTCTAGATTTGACCTAAACTGTGTCTTTTTTTATGTTTAAGATTTCGAAAATGAGTGGCATGTTTGGATGCTCTGCATGCTTACCACTTGTGCAAAATCAGCCCTTCTGGGCATGTTGGTGTTGGCACGTTGGCTTCCTCTCTCAATGGCTGTCAAAGGTAAGACACTGACCTAGGCAGGCCCAGTGCTGCCAGTCTTGAGCGTCTTGCTCTGCGCTTTTGCACGCTTGTTTCTGTTGATGGAACAACAACAACAACAATAATAAAAGGTGATGTGCCTGGAGTCTGGCTTCGTGCTGAGATCACGTGAACCTGTGGTGTGATTCATCGCGGCACATCCTGAGGAGCAACCAAGCCTGAGACTCCTATTGCGATCCAGGAGACAAGGGTCTCCAGCGCTGGTCAGTTTGGAGGAACTTTGAGCACATACTCTTGATAGGTGCTCTTCATTGCTAGCTAAATCACAGAATCACAGGTTATGAGGGGTTGGAAGGGACCTGGAAAGCTCCCCCAGGACAACCCCTGCCAGAGCAGGATCACCAGAGCAGTCACACAGGAACACGGCCAGGGCTTTGGGTGGCTCCACAGAAGGAGAATGAGGGCCCCCCTCAGGCTCCTCTGCTCCAAGCTCAAGAGCCCCAGCTCCCTCAGCCGCTCCTCAGCAGGAGATGCTCCACTCCCTGCAGCATCTCATCTCTGTGGCCCTGCTGGACTCTTTCAAGCAGTTCCTGTCCTTGTGGAGCTGAGGGCCCAGCACTGGCCACAAGATTGCAGCTGTGGTGTGAGCAGGGCAGAGCAGAGGGGCAGGAGAACCTCTCTGCCCTACAACCACCCCTTCTCATCCAGCCCAGGATGGCGTTGGCCTTCTTGGCTCAAGGACACATTGCTGGCTCATGGGCATTGCTGCCACCAACACCCCAGGTCCTTTCCAACCACTCGTCCTCAAACCTGTAGCACTGCATGGGGTTATTGTGCCTGAAAAAGTAAATTATTAGGATGACTCCATTTTTTGATTATTTGCATAACATCACATCTGAGATTCAGTAGTATCAAATTATCAGTGGCCTAGAACCAGCATCAGAATTTGAGGAAAAACTCATTAAAACAGGGCAACATTCAAACAAAAAGGAGCTACCAATTACACATGCTGCTGCTTCCTTAGACACCTGCTTTGTGCTGCTCGAATATGCACATTAGGACTAGATGTGTATCGACATCCTTTACCCAAATAAGTGTCAAGAGGTAAAGCATCAATATCCTTCAGCCGTAAAACCGCAGTATCCACCTGTTTTCCCTCCTAAAGGTCAGATGCTGGCAGCCTGTGTGTACTGCCCCTGAAATGAATGCCATATTGTCATCAGCATTCAGCACCACTGCCACAGAATAAAGGGAGCCCAGCCAGCCACATGAGAAAGAGGAGATAAAAAGAGAGCAGAAAGCAAAAATAAAATGCCTTAAGTCTGTGCTGCAGACTTTTGCCCTCCGTCGCTAATCGATCGTCCTCCCGGTGTTCGTTGTCTCCGCCGAGCCACTGGCGTGCGGTATGGGCTGCAGATAGACCAGCAGCTGCCCAAATTCACGGCAAAACCCTGGTCCATCCAGGCAAAAGCAGCAGCAGGAGGTCATGCAGCTCCTCCACCTAAGGAGTGAGCAAGCGCTGCTCCCGCTGCACAGAGGACTCATCCTCCTTAGCTCTGACAAACCCTGTCACTCACTGGAAATTTGGCTCCACAGCAGCAGGTTTCTCTGCAGAAAGTGTCCTTTCCAAGGGGAATGGAGGTGGAGAGCAGCAGGAGCCATGGGGACGCTCTGTGGTTGCTGGCATCTCTCCCTGCGCTGCATCAGGCTCTGTTCATAAACCCGTGTTATCAGTGGGATTTATTGAGGGAGGACCTGGGGCAGGCTGTCCACCTCCCCTGCACATCTGCAATAACAGCAACAAGTTGTGGGGCTTGGTTCCTATCTTTCAGGGCCAAATATTCTATCCCATAGCCTGCATCCTAAAGCAAATTTTTTTTGAAGTGAAATTACCATCTCCCTTGTAACTCTGAATGGGCATTTTCCAGTTCTACCTTCGGATGATTAGCTTGATTTTCTTATTAATTCTGATCTGGGGCATGTTCACCCTTCAAATTAAAAATAAATTAGAAAGGTATTGTCATCTGAATCAACCAACCGGGAAAAGACCACGGCCTATTTGGAGATATAAAAGGTCCTGGAAGAAGCGAGCAGTCCCAGTCCTTCCCTCATAGCCCTGATGTGTGGGAAGTGAGGGCAGAAGGAAGAGCCTCCCTGTGCTGAGAACAACAGCGTTGAAGCTGTAGGAAGCAACAAGCTCTACAACAGAAAATACCACCCAAACCAGTTAAGGTACAGACTTTGTACGCTTACAAAGGACTGTGAGCTGAGCAGGCCTGTGCCAGATACGCTATGGACCGCTCCGTTCAGTAGGTTTGTTTTTAATAATGGTACAACAGCTTTTTTCAGTAGGTTTGTTTTTAATAATGGTACAACTGTTCGTGTGTTGTAGGGAGGGAATAGATTTTGAGATGACTCCTGGCCCCTTTTTGCCCTGTGTAACCCTGGGAGCGTGGCAGAAAGGTAGCTGCTGGTGCTCAGGGGGAAAAAGAAGTGTAATGGATTGGAAAAGCGTATGCTTTCCTTTGAAAAGTCCATCCACACGATTCCGAGTAGTTTAAAAAAAAAAGAAATCTATAAATGCTACATAACTTTTTCATGAATATGGCCTTTAGCTAGGCTGAACTTCCAAAAATGGGTTTGAGCTACTACAATACCACATCCTGACACCTCTCGGTGTAAGAAAGCCTGTGTTTGGGTGCTTCTAGGAAACGGCTGTGACAGCCGTACGTGAACCTAAATAGCAGGAGATACAGAACCAATAATTTCTAAATGGTGTGTGAGGCTTTGGAGTGGATTTATCCCTCTCATCTAAGTTCTGAAAAGCTCCTCATGATCGAGTGAGTGGTTCAGTCCCTGGCACGTGGATGCTGAGCTGCGGGATGTACCTGCAGGAAGCCAATACTGAGCTTTGGGGAGCTGAGTGGTTTGAACCCAAAAACCACTCCTGCCCTTTGGGTTAGTGGCAAATCTCAGTGCAGAGTGTCCTGGTTTGAGCTAAACAGAACTAATTTTCTATTGAGTGATTTTACTTTTCAGCTCAGTCTCTTCTAAGTGGCTGAACTTGCTGAAAATGGCAGCATGGTTTTCCAGTATGTGCTGCCAGAAGATAAGCTCAATGCCAAGTGTCTTACCATGGGTAAGATGATCTTTTGAGGTCCCTTCCAATCCCTAATGTTCTGTGATTCTGTGATTCTGTGATTCTGTGGGTGCTGTGTCTGCATCTACACGGGGAGCAGACCCAAACCTGCCCAACGAGGTATTGCATCCCACACACGTCACACTCGGTGTAAAGCCCAGGGATCACCAGGGTCTCGACCCTTCTTCCATCCCTGACCCTTCCTTCCCTCTCCACCCCTGCAATGGCCCAAGGCCCAGCAGACCCTGCTGCTTTGGCTGCCTCTGATCCTGAGCCCTGTGTTCCTGCATCAGCTCCCCCTGCTGCTGGGTCCACACTGGGACTTTTCCAGTGCTCCCTGAGCCTCTGGTGCCGTCATCGTCATTGGGGGAGGATTTCATATTGGTTTTGTATCTATATTTGTACATATCTGTATAGATTTCATTATTGTCCTATTCACATTATTATCCTGTAGTATCAGTATTATTGTTTCATTAAACCTGTTAGTTTTCTTTTCCAACCCATAAAGTCTCTCTCCCTTCTTCTCTTCTCTCCTCCCTTCTGGGGAGGGCAGAGGGGTTCACAGAGAG
>NW_010159530.1:4124-6123 GCF_000695765.1 Mesitornis unicolor
CCAGCCCAGCCCTAAACCACGACACAGAGGCGCCTGTGGCGGATGCTGCATGCAGGATTCCAGTGCGGTGCCCACTGTTTGTGCTAAACACCAAGCACAATCTTCTGAACAGGTCTTTATTTCAGTAACAAAGAAGAAATGAATGAAAATCCAATATTCATCATATAGGCAGGCATAACTGAGAGGGTGGGACCTGCTCTTTGGCCGTAATTCTTGCTATTTTGCTTGAAAACGCGAGGCTTTGTAACGTTTCTTGCACAGCACAACTTTTGCATCTCGCATTGCAAGAGTTATTCCTCTACAGAGCTGCAATCAAAGGATATGCGTATGAGGGGCCTAATAATTTCCAGAGGTTTTTGTTTCAAGCCATTAAAGCTGAAATACATTACTCCCTTTCCAAAGCTTTCAGAAAATAAGCAGATGAAAGCTCTGGGCTTTTTGTTGTTCTTGTTCTTCCACTTGTCCAGATAACATATAATAACACCTGCATTCAAAAATTGGAGGATATTTTTTTTGCCCTTCATATCCCAAACCAGTGTAAATCGATGCGGTTTAGATCAGCTATTAAAAATTCCTCTCTGCCTTCGCCTCAATTTGCAGCAAAGCAACATGGCTCTGGTAGGCTGGTGCGCTGGATCCGTGGTATTACTGCGTAACCCGTCACCGGATGAAATCAGCCTCTGCGTCGAAAACAAAAGTTTGAGCAGGATGAAATTATGATTCTGTGAGCAGGTCTCTCCTGCTCCGGCATCAACATTGATGCAAAATTAATGAAACTTCCAAGTGAAATTGCATTGTTTGATCTTCACAGTCCTGGAATAACATAGCCTAAAGCTACGGTTTCTGTAAACTTACTTTGCACAAACGACTTAGCCAGGACTGATGTATTGACATAGTGTGCCCATGAATGACATTAGGGCTACTTAGAAAAGAGACAAAATAACAGCAAAAGAATGCAGCAATTGGTTCTGAGATTACCTTTTTCCAGTGAACCTCTCTGAAAAATTACCTTTTTCTGCTGAGTCTCACTCAAAAATTACCTTTTCCAACTGAAGCTCTCTCAAAGTGCCTTGATGTTAAGCAATATGGTTTTTAGTTGAAAATGTCACAAGGCCATGAAAAGAAATTGATAGAAAATTTCAGGGTTCCTTGTTGATATTTGAAGCAGCCTGTGGATTTTTGTTCTTTAACACAGCTCTTCTCTGCTGTGCTACCACTTTGATTTCTCTATTGCCAAAACCAGCATGTTTCTAGGCTTAATGGCTTCGCCGAGATGAATGTGAAGGTGATTTAGTTATTGCTGTGGAGGTGATGCTACCAGGAGGAAATTGGTAAACAGGATGTCTTCTGAGCCCTTTCCAATCACACAGAAGGGGGTGGTTGGCTCTTAATCACGAAATAGAATAAATAATCTCTCTAAATGTCTTCCTTTTACAACACAAGAGCACTCTGATTATCTGAACTGCTTGGGTGAAGGTGTTGAGATATTTGTCTACATACGTGGCCGAGAGGGGAGAGTGATCCAGAGCTCACAGAAATCAATGGAGGGGCTTTAGCGCAGCCCTGTAACTGGAAGTGAAGAGAGCAGGCGACTGCCAGCAAAAAAGCGCAGGAGTGCACAGGCAGGGATCAGGTTTTCCTATACTCCGTAAGACCGAAGCCTCGGGCTGTTCGTGCAGGTGGATCTAACACCTGTACACGGCCGCAGTGAACTGTGGCAGGCAGAAGAGGCGGTGCATTAGCACAACTGGGAGCCAGGAGACACCGAGATTAACGGCGTGGGCACCAGAGTAAGATACGATGAGACAGCCAGGGTTAATTTTACAGTGCCTTGGCAGTAATTGCATGAGTGCAAGTCCTTACTGCAGTAAATAGCCTGCATCTTAGCCTCTATTAAAAACAGTGTGACCAGCAGGTCCAAGGAGGTGATCATCACCCTGTACTTGGCACTGGTGAGACCGCATCTCGAGTGCTGTGTTCAGTTCTGGGCCCCTCACTA
>NW_010159530.1:6255-12491 GCF_000695765.1 Mesitornis unicolor
ATCACCACCTACAACTGCCTCAAGGGAGCTTGTGGAGAGGTGGGTGCTGGTCTCCTCTCCCAGGGGATGGGGATAGAACAAGGGGAAACGGCACCAAGCTGTGCCAAGGGAGGTTCAGGTTAGAGATAAGGAGGAAGTTCTTTACTGAGAGGGTCGTCAGAAGCTGGAACAGGCTGCCCAGGGAGGTGGTGGAGTCACCATCCCTGGATGTGTTTAAAGAGCGGGTAGACGAGGTACTTAAGGATATGGTTTAGGGGGTAGACAGGAACGGTTGGACGTGATGATCTCAGAGGGCTTTTCCAACCGAGTGATTCTGTGATTCTGTGATTCTGTGAAATGCAAGGTTACCTTCCTCTACTTTGCATTTACGGGAGGTAAGAGCATGGATGCATGCAATTGCTGCAGAAGAGCTGACTCTCCACAAGCTCTCTCGCCCTGGTACCGAGTTCTTGTGCTCAGGGCATTGAGGCAAAACTCATTTCACTTCCAGCCAGGCTCTCAGTCTCAACCAGCAGCCGAGGTTCCCTCCATAGCCAGTGGGGACAGAAAGGCCTCTTTCACCTGTGCTAGTGCGACTTTCACCCCTTATGGTGTTTAGGAAGTCCTAGGCACTCCAGCAGGGTCATACTCTACATCACATGCATAGTGCCTTCATGGTGGTGGCACTCATAACATGCTCCTTTGTGCAATACCCAGCTCTCTGGCTAACCTGCAGCCCACCTGAAATGGGCAGCACTACTATGGCTGTCCCCTTCCCAACAGCCCACGGCTTAGAAGGCTCTGCCTCTTCCTCTTGGCAGTGAAGGGACCCTTGACCAACACAGATGACATCTTGTTAGATCAAAAAAAGCCCATGACTGAATGGGGCCGTTCCTTCACGGATTTGTGGGTACGAGGGCTGGCCACTGGTCGCATGGATGCTGGGATGCTCTGGGCTGATGTGAATGAGCTGTTGATATGAGATCAGCTTTACCCCTTAAATGTAGTGCAGGATCAGCAGCTTATGGAGACCACGGACAAGGAGCTGCCCAGTCTCAGCCTTTGTAAGCTGGATTTCATGGCAGAGAAAGGTGTACGCAAATCATGATCTCAAACCTGAATTGTTCCAAAGAGTTAAATGACAAAGACGTAAATGAATTGAAGACAAATCCGGTAGAGATAGTATTAAGAAGATGACTTACAGAATATTTTTTGATTGTGTCTTCTGCTGCACAGGAAACAGGACAATGGATTTAATAGAGGATACTTGAGCATCAGCTATTACTGGTCGATGAACACTGCAAGATGAGCTTTGAGGTTTATATCTAATTAATATATTGAGCAGATTTAGCCAGATAAAAGCCTACAGGAGGAACAAAACACTTCTCATAGAAACATGCACATCCTTATGCAAGTTTTTGAGGCACTGTAAAATATGTTTATTACAAATCCTGGCATTTCGAACTGCTGCCCCTGAGTTCCTGAATTCAGGGCAAGCACAGGATTAACCAGAACCCTTCAAACTGTGAATTTTTTCGCTTCCCTGAGAAAAATCTATGCAATACCTCCATTGATGTCGTGTATATTGACTTCAATCGTTGGTCAATACTCTCTGCCTGTGGCTCTGACATTGTTACCAGGGTTGTAACTGCAGCTGGCTGGAAACAGATGGTTGTGCGTTGCGAAAGTGTTTGAGGTTTCAGAATTTGTTTTCAATATCTATTAGTGCAGAAAAATGAACCTTTCTGTACTGTGGCTTTAACTGAAGTTTAATGAAGCTGCTGCAGTCCCCATAAGGCATTTTTGGGGTGTATGTATGTGCCTTGGTAGCTGTGGAGGGATGCCATGCTGTGGTCAGCAGTCCCTCAGCTCACAAAAGGCTCAGGGGGCTTTTCCAGCAAGAAGGATGCACACATCAGTATTTATACTTACAGTACCACAGTAATTTCCAGTATGCATATGCAGTTACAACATTTGAAGTAGGGACAATCTTTTGGTGGACACTAATTTTTCTTTTTTAAGTCTTATTTTCTTAAGCCAGTCCAAACCTGAGTGCAAACAGTTTTCCATCACTGGTGTGGGGAAAGGGAATGCACCTTTCCCTGTGCGGCTCAGGCAAGGAGCACTATGGAGCCTTTAACACACAGACAGCAGAGAAGGGCCTCGAGGGTGATGGCAGGAGAGGAGGCACAGGTCCCTGTGCAGAAGTCAGTGCTCTGCAGAGCAGAGGGCAGTGACAGCCAAGGAGCTGATAGCAGAGGGGAGATTCTGTAGATCAGGAGATGGGAATCCTCGCTGTGTCTTTTTCAAGCCCAGGATGGAGACTGTCCCTTTCAGAAACACCAATGTGTGATTTCATCAGTAGTCCCATCTTGTGGCATGATACCACACAGAGGTGAGGCACAGGCCAAAAGGATCACAGAATACCAGAAGATGAGGAGTTGGAAGGGACCTGGAAAGCTCCCCCAGTGCAACCCCTGCCAGAGCAGGATCACCAGAGCAGTCACACAGGAACACGGCCAGGGCTTTGGGTGTCTCCACACAAGGAGACTCCACAACCTCTCTGGGCAGCCTGGGCCATGCTCCAGAACCCTCACACTCACAAAGTTTGGCCTCATCTTCAGCTTGAACCTCCTGTGCTCCAGCTTGGGACCATTGCCCCTTGTCCTGGCATTGGCCATCCCAGAGCAGAGCCTGGCTCCTTCCTCCTGACACTGCCCTTTCCCAATGGATCCCCAGGAATGAGGGCACCCCTCAGGCTCCTCTGCTCCAAGCTCAAGAGCCCCAGCTCCCTCAGCCGCTCCTCAGCACGAGATGCTCCACTCCCTGCAGCATCTCATCTCTGTGGCCCTGCTGGACTCTTGCAAGCAGTTCCTGTCCTTCTGGAGCTGAGGGCCCAGCACTGGCCACAAGATTGCAGCTGTGGTGTGAGCAGGGCAGAGCAGAGGGGCAGGAGAACCTCTCTGCCCTACAACCACCCCTTCTCATCCAGCCCAGGATGGCGTTGGCCTTCTTGGCTCAAGGACACATTGCTGGCTCATTTCTATGTTTCTCTGAAAACCACTCACAAAATAAAATCATTTCGCTGCACTCTTTACCAGGCACGGTAGCAAACGCTCTACAGTTTCCCTGAAGGAAAGAGTACTCTGAATCTTTTAAATAAAGATCTGGGAAGGGTCTCTTCCCACATCAGCATCCCTTTGAGAGGACTCAGCTCCAGGACCCCACAGCCCAGCCAGGTCTTCCTCTGGGTCTGCCTCTGCAGCTTTCGGGGATTGTACGCATCCACTTCACTCCACCATCACCCACAGGAAGGCTCTTTCCGCTGAGGGAATTGGCTGCTTGTTAATCAGGAGACACAGGCCAGCTCTTTTAGCAATAATTAACACGGGGTACTCAGGTATCCTGGCGTGGAGAGAGCACATTTCAACACTCGGCTTCATTTCATGCTGAAACAAATCTATTATAACCTTTGGCATTTTACTCATTACTCCCTCATTAACCTGCTAATGGCACGTCACAGGCCTCATGTCTGTAATTACACAAAAATCAAGGGGAGAAGTACAGCTCTGCAGATTTCTGAAATCCGTTCCAATGAGCAGGAGCTCTTTTGGGGAACTACATTTTGAGGAAAGCTGAGTGCTGCTGGATCAGTTTGCAGTTAATTTATAAAGACGGGCTGGGACTGAACCCTTAAACCTCAGCGTGACCAGGAGCTTGAGGTACACAAGAAGTGTAGGCTGGAGCAGTGGAGGTTCCCCCTGCAGAACAGACAAGGTAAATAAATACACCCCTGTCTGACATTTCTACAGGGTTGTGTGGGCAGAAAAGCTATGATGGCTCCTGTTCCATTAGAATTTTATGCTCCTTTAAAAAAAGTATATGAAGTACAGAATAAAAGAGGGGGACTGAGGTCATTAATAGGCCAGGTAAGATACCATCAAAGTGTCTGTGAGTCCCCACATACCTTAGCGGTGGAGCACGCTTTCCATAAAGAGCCCAATGAAATAACTGCACTCCAAACAAATCCTCCTCCAGAAAATGCTCAGGTTAAAGTCCAAATCCCATAATGACCTTGTTTTTTTACATCACATATATATTTAATGTTCTTTCAAATGTTCCTGATGTTATCTTCCACCTAACAAGGTCCCCAACACCACACCGCATGCCTTCATTGCCAGTGATTTCGGAGGCTGTAGCAGAGCCTGAGCGGACTGTTACCTGCATTTTTGGTCGCTCCCCTGTAGGTCCCAGCTCCAGCTGCAGCTCTGTGTGAGCAGGAGGGCAGCAATGCCAAAGCAATCCCGCTCGGCAGACGCTGGGGCTTGACTCCCCCTGCATTGACCCTCCTCTGTCCTGAGCGGGCACCGAGCCGTACCCCTACCCCATCCTGCATCCCGCTGGGAGCCCCCGCTGCGGCCGGGGATCCGAGTCCCCCGGTGCTATCCGGGAGCCCACCGCTAGATGTCCCGTGGATTAAACCGGAGGGAATGATCGCCACGTTTGCATCAACAGCCCGACATGAGGGTTTGCGAGTTTAATCATGCCGGGTTGGGTTTAGGAAACAGCGGCGAGAGCGGCTGCCCCTCGATGGAGATGGGTACGCGCTGTGCGCACACCACGCCGCTTATTTTGCAAGTAAACGATTACAAAGATCCCTCACAGTCTAATTTAAAGCCCGTATTTTAAAACGTGCTGCATTGCAAGGCTATAACACAGAGCACTCCTGCTTTGGTTAAGGTTTTCTCCGTCTCTTGAGCTACACAGAGCTGCCTGCCCTGGGATCAAGCTTCTCCCTTTCTATTCTTTTTAAGGACACACATTTTTAATAGAAGCAGGTGTCACATTTTTCTTTTACAGGAGGGATATAAGACTCTCTGTATTAATTTCTAGGAGACAAATTGAAGGTAGTTTTTCTTTTCTGTCATAGTCTGCAAGTGTCCTGGGTTACAAAATGGGGCAGCCCAATACTGCCAGGACCTGAGGGATCCAGAAATCCTTTTTAATAGCAAACTTTAACAGCAACAAGCACACATATGTTTAAAAAGGCTGGGGAAGCAGGGCAGGTATTTATCAGTATTTTCAAAAATCCATTTAAAAATCTAGAAATAAAGTCTAAAATGCTGCACTTCTTTCCAGTGCCTCTGAAGGACAGTCATAGCCATGTAGCCACCACAGAGACTGCTTCCCAGAAACACAGGGCTGGAAATGGGGAGACGAGCGAGTTGATATTACACAAACACACACGCTAGGGGTGGGAAAAAAAATAAGAGGATATAGTCACCTGGAGCCAGTTGCTGTGGACTTGTTTTATGTGCTGGAAAACCTCTGACAATACATAGCTGGCTGAGAAAAATACCAGGCGTGACAGTAAAAAATACAGGGCTGGTATTTATGTCTTGCCCTTTAAGCAAAAAAAAAAAAAAAAAAAAAAGGAATGATGAGTTATTGTATAATCATTTATATATTACAGGGAATATGAGACTCACTTGATTAAAAACTAGCTGAAAGAATAAACCTGTTTCAAAACCCCAGCAGATTGGTTTATATAAGGCCAGGGATTAAGGATATCTCCAATGTCATTTGCCTTCTTTTTTTTGGTGTGCTGCCTTATGGCACCTTTGAATATTTCTGCACTCGCCATAGGCAGTGACGGCAAAAATGACCAACTACAAACTTTATTTCCAACTTCCAAACATCCTGGATAAGCAGTTCAAAACGTGGTTCTCCTCCGTGACAGCCCTCAGGTTGTGGAGTACTTTTAGGCAAAGGGCCACCCAGCCCCTCACCTGGCGAGAAAGCAGCAGCAAATGGAGAGTGAAAGGTTTACTTATTGGGTTTTGGCTTGGGTTTTTTTAAGGGGAACTTCCTGGGTTTATTGCTGTTAATTTGATTTACCAATATCCCAGAGGAGATAAAAAATGCAGTTTAAAGCAATGGACCTTCACTGCAGCAGCAAAGCCAAAGCTGTGCAAACGGAGCCGGTCCCTGGGCAAAACTGCGTAGGGTGGGAAGGCAAAAAAAAGGTCAGGTCATTCATGGTAGGAGGGGTCTGGCAATGACTTTGGCTGTTGTGCTTAACCTGCACAGTGTGGAAACCTTCTTTATCTCACAGATTAATGTTCCCATCTTTGCTAAACTTAAACCGAGTGCCTCGGAGCCGGGCGGTTGGGGCTGGCAGGATGGGGGTTACGGGGGTACCTGGGGTGTCTGTGAGCATGAAATGGGATCAGAACAGGACAGACACCTCCGGAAAG
>NW_010159530.1:12511-14993 GCF_000695765.1 Mesitornis unicolor
GGAATGCTGCTTTCTGCTGCTTTGCTGGTTCTCCTGGAGAAAGAAAACGTTGGATTTGAAAATATCTCTGAGAAAAAGGGAGCACCAGGAGGAGGGAGCCCAGGGAGCAACCCGGGGTATGGATGCTCATGAGGTGCAGCAGCACCAGCAAGGTTGGCCATGAACTGCACAGTGAATTAGCGTGTTGGTATGGATACACTGGTCTGGTGTCCTTCGAGTTAAATAACAGAATAAACATGGATTACTTGTAATCTTAAACCCTCTCCTGCCACGTTTAATGAATTCTTCGTTCAGGATGTACGGAAATAATCAGGCAAGTCAGACAACAGGAATTACATTTTACAATGGAAAATAATTAAGCCTAAAACTAAACTAAGTTTCTGTTATAAAAGGAAATGTAAATAACCTCTGCCAAAAAGTGCAGGAGTACACTTTAAAAGTCGCATGCACCGACAGACAGGAGGCTTATACAAACATTGTCTTTATTAAACATAGCTGTATCAGGAGTAATAATAACAACTGAAAGCCACTGGACAATGAAATAAACCTGAGTTTTGCATTTAGGAATTAACTTTTAACATAAAATAATAATTCCAATTTATCATCAGATAAAATTCAGAATGGTTTGTTAGAAAAACATTGTTTAAACACACAGAATTGTCTTCTAACTGAGACGTGCAGTGGAATAACATAAAGCCACATTTGACATTGCTCCTCCTAAACATTAACAGGGAAAATTTCCTGTGGCTGCATCTTGGTGCTCTGTGATGCCAGCGTGGGTCTTTCTTTGGGTTGGTTGGGGTGGTTTTGATGAGCATATTATATCTGTGGTGTATTTCATATTAATATTTTGCATTCCTCTGTTTAGAAAGAAAAAGGTGAACGAGCGCAGCACAACCTTTGGTAGGCTGCCCGTGACACCCCATAATCTTTTGACGCTGCCTTGATTTCTAATTGTGTTTCTCGCATTTTTAGCAAAGGAAATACTGAAGAAAAAAAAAAATCAGAAATGCAACCTATATTATTATACTTTAATGCGATGTTCTACTTTTCTGTTTGTAGTTCTTGAAGTTTTTGTCTTCCTTCATTAAACATTTAATAAATCACTGCCAGTTTTGTGACAGACTTTAACCACAACACAAACAGCAGGAGGTGTAAACTCAGTTCAGTTCGTATAGGCATATAATATCCGTGTCGACATCATCATCCCCTCAAGGCATATTGGCAAAACGGCCAATGGAAGCTAAGCTTTTTTCCGACAAAGCTTCGAAAATAAAGTTTCCTTCTTTTATCTTACTACAAATCAATTGGAGCCCTTACAGCAAAATCCTATAAAATAACTTCAAACACCGCTTCTTAGTCTAAAAATTTGTATTATGGCTAAAACTCTTTGAAGTTTTATGACTGAAGTTTGGAGAAAAATTATTTAAGTGCTATCTGCTAGACATCAGAGTGTCAAAATTTCTCTCAGTTTTCTTGACACATAAACTGCTACCTACTGTATGTTTTTTAAGGTTTTTTTTTTTTTCCCTTTTCTTTCTTTTAACCACCTAACCCAGCTTGCTTGATAAAAGTTTCTTAACTGCAGTTTATCCCATTGAATTAAGACCCTTTCAAGCTTCAGCTTAAAATATCTGATTACTTCATTTTTTTTGTTTTTAACCTCCTCTGACGATGCAGGTGGTAAGGAGTGGGGAGAAGAGACGCTTTGCAAGTGTCGTATTGATTTTTTTGAATAGAAAAGGAAGCAGGTAAAGTGCCCAAAACAGCACGTTTGCAGAACACACAGCTGAGTCCTCAGTTTGGGGTAAGTGGTGGAGGGAGGGCTGTGGTGCGCTGCTATGCAAAGGAGAGAGAAACTCCTGCATGAAAACTTGCAGGGCAGGCACCTCAGAGAATCACAGAAACCCAGAATATGAGGAGCTGGAAGGGACCTGGAAAGCTCCCCCAGTGCAACCCCTGCCAGAGCAGGATCACCAGAGCAGTCACACAGGAACACGGCCAGGGCTTTGGGTGTCTCCACACAAGGAGACTCCACAACCTCTCTGGGCAGCCTGGGCCATGCTCCAGAACCCTCACACTCACAAAGTTTGTCCTCATGTAAAGAAGTTTTTCCTCACGTACACGAGGACACCCAGAAATGCTGGCAGTAATTCAGGATTCACTCTGCTTCTTTTGAAGCACGGCAGCAAAAGAGACCCCCATCCCCATCCCTTCGCACACCCCAGCACGACACTGGTCAAGCACTTTGTGTTGGCATTGAGGTACCTGTCACCTGGGGAGCTGCCATCAGCCCTTTCCATCAGGCAGAGGTTGTTCCTTTTAAACCAGTCACCCACCAGTGCCTTGTACTGGTCGTACCGGTCTGTGTACAAACTCCACTACAGCACAGTTAGAACCACTTGATTTGGTTAAAGTGACCATCGAGCGCAGAAACCTGAGGAAGGGCTAGGTTTTGGAGCCAGTCCTGTTTAACATCTTT
>NW_010159531.1:0-433 GCF_000695765.1 Mesitornis unicolor
ACTTCTCCAGCACCTGCACCCACGTCTTCCCTGCCGCGTAGATGGTTTCCAGCCCCTGGAAGGGACCACAGGTTTCTGACGGCCGCACCCTGAGCAGAGACAGCAATGGGGTCAGATGGAGCGATGGGGTCAGACAGAGCAGTGGGGTCGGACAGAGCAATGGGGTCGGATGGAACAGTGGGGCCAGACAGAGCAATTGGATCAGGCAGAGCAATGGGGTCGTACAGAGCAATGGGGTCGGATGGAACAGTGGGGCCAGACAGAGCAATTGGATCAGGCAGAGCAATGGGGTCGTACAGAGCAATGGGGTCGGATGGAACAGTGGGGCCAGACAGAGCAATTGGATCAGGCAGAGCAATGGGGTCGTACAGAGCAATGGGGTCGGATGGAACAGTGGGGCCAGACAGAGCAATTGGATCAGGCAGAGCAATGG
>NW_010159532.1:0-1523 GCF_000695765.1 Mesitornis unicolor
TATGGGGCTCAGCATGGTTGTGTGGGGCTGGAAATGGTCCTGTGGGGCTGGGCATGGTACTATGGGTCTGAGCCTGGTGCTATGGGTCTGGGCACAGTTCCATGGGGCGCTGATGGCCCCAGTGGGACCCAATTCCCCACCCCGCACCCTGTTTCTGCCAGCTCTGTACCCCCCCGACTGTCTCCCCCTCTCCCCCCCCCCCAACAAAAAAAAATCCCCCCCGCCGAACCCCCCGGGTTGCCATGACGATCCCTTCGGTGTTTGTGTTTTTCCCCGTAAAACCGGATCTGCTGCAGAGAAAAGCAGTGGGAATTCAAGCAGGGGCAGATTTTTGGCTGAAAAACGGGTTAAGATGGGCTAAAATGGGTTAAAATGGGCTAAAATGGGCTCAACTGGGTTGGTGGGGGGGTTTCCCCTCCCGTGGCTCTTGGGGCAGTGACTGATCCCACTGTGGAGCTGTGGAGCCACTGCCCCCTGTTATCATCATCGAATAATTGACCTCTCCTCGTTAGGTAGGGGTTAATTAAGCAGAATCGTTATTTGCTGTTGTCTTACCCCTCCTGTTTCCCATGCTCAGAACCCAAACTGGGACCAGTAACAGAGGCGCTGCCTTCAACTGGGAAGCTTGGATGGTGCTGGGAGGCGCAACGAGCTCTCGCCAGGGCTCAGCCTGCGTCTTTTAATTAACGCTGGTTAATTACACCATAAATTATCGCAATAATTTAGGGATGATCCCTCCCATCATCTTTGTTTTTATTTTTAAAGCTTGGATAAGATTTGGCCGCTTTCGCCGGGGGAATTGTTTCTTCATGGGGGAAAAATGCACGTTCCCGTTCAAATATTTCAAATATGGAGCTGGGAATGGGTTTAAGTTGGGTTTGGGGTTTAATTTGGGTTTGGGGTTTAATTTGGGTTTGGGGTTTAAGTTGGGTTTGGGTTTAAGTTGGGTTTGGGTTTAATGGTGGAGCAATCAAAGACGGGGAAGGGAGGATGCGGTAACCATGGGCCCTGCGCTGTGGGGGGGACACACACGGTAAATGATTGAAATACTGAAAAAATCTTGGAAAAATCAAATGTAATTTGGAAAATATTGGAAAAAATGCAAATAAATTTTACAAAAATAGAGGTGGTGTTGCCTGAAATGGCCCCGTTTCGGTGCTGTCTGGGCAGTGGCGGGTGGCGATGCTTTGGTGGCAGTGGGGTCCCCCAAAAAGGGAGAAAAAGCCACAGAAAGCAGGAAAAAAGTGGGGAAAAGAGAGAAAAAGTGGGAAAGGGGCCATTTTTGGAGAAACCAAGCTCAGGGCAGGCAGGATCCAGCCAAAACGCATCCCCCCCCTACTTCTTGCCCCCCAAATCCCCCGGCTATCGCAGCAGCCCCTCCCCGCTCTCCCTCCTCCTCTTCCCTGCCAAGTAAATAAGGTTTTTAAAGTCTTTTCTTCTTTTGGTTTTCCTTTGTCTTCTATTGTTTTCCTTTATTCTTGTCTTTTTCCCCACCTTTTTATTGTATTTTCTTTTTTTTTCAC
>NW_010159532.1:1758-1960 GCF_000695765.1 Mesitornis unicolor
TGGCTCTGGGTGTGACAGGGATGGGGACCAGGGGCGGGGGCTTATGGGTTGGGGGGTGCTGGGGACCTGGGTTGAGGTTGGGGACCAGGGATGGAGTTGGAGGTGATGGGCACCAAGGGTGGGGTGTGATCCCCCCTTAGGATGATGAGGACCCAGGATGGGGATCCTGGGGGTGATGGGGACCTGGGATGGGGACCAGGGG
>NW_010159533.1:0-894 GCF_000695765.1 Mesitornis unicolor
GTCCCATATTCCTATGTCCCCATGTCCCCCTGTCCCCACATCCCCCTGCACCCACCCCTGGTGCCATCCCTGTGCCACCGGGTGCCTGTAGTACCCAGGGTGCCATGGGGGTGACATTGGGGTGCCATGGGGTGCCATGGGGGTGCCATTGGGGTGCTATGGGGTAACATTGGGGTACCATGGGGTGCCATGGGATGCCATGGGGTAACATTGGGGTGCTATGGGAGGCCATGTGATGCCATTGGGTGACATTGGGGTAACATTGGGGTGCTATGGGGTGACATTGGGTGCCACTGGGTGCCATGAGGTGCCATTGGATGACATGGGGGTGATATTGGGTGCCACGGGATGCCGTGGGGTGCCATGGGGTGACATTGGGGTGCCATGGGGTGACATTGGGGTTCAATGGGGTGCTATGGGGTGACATTGGGTAACATTGGGGTACTATGGGGGAACATTGGGGTGCCATGAGGTGCCATGGGGTGCCATGGGGGTGCCATTGGGTGCCATTGGGTGCCATTGGGTGACATTGGGTGTCATTGGGTGACATTGGTCACCATTGGGTGCCATTGGGTGTCATTGGTCGCCATGTTTCATTGGGGTGCCATGGGATGCCATGGGGTGCCATTGGGGTGCCATTGGGGTGCCATGGGGTGCCATGGGGTAACACTGGGGTACCATGGGGTGCCATTGGGGTGCCATGGGATGCCGTGGGGTGCTATGGGGTGCCATTGGGGTGCCATTGGGGTGTCCCCGCAGTGAACAGCCTGGGCATCAGCGAGGAGCTGAAGGAGAAGCTGCGGGACGTCATGGTCGACCGGCACCGCGTGGCGCTGGGCAAGACCCTGGGCGAAGGTTGGGGGTCTCCCCATCACGGCATCACCCCCAGACCCC
>NW_010159534.1:0-208 GCF_000695765.1 Mesitornis unicolor
GGCTCTGTGGGTGCATGGTGGCAGATCTGTGGGGTGGGAGGGCAGTGCGTGCCCCACTGCACCCCGCTGCGCCCCACTGGACCCCACTGCACCCCACTGCACCCCATTGCACCCCACTGCACCCTATTGGACCCGATTGCATCCCACTGCACCTCGTTGGACCCGATTGCACCCTGCTGCACCCCACTGCACCCCATTGCACCCTGCC
>NW_010159534.1:608-1440 GCF_000695765.1 Mesitornis unicolor
CAGAGCTACAGCATGGGGGGAGTGGGGTGGGATGTGATACGACTCCCTCAGCATCTCATAAGACCCCCGGGGTCCTTCGCCCTGCATGCAACGGGTGCTGGTCCCTGCGCCCCTGTGCTCCCCACACCCTGGTGCTACGGCAGCAGGTGCCTTCACCCTGGTTTTTTGGGAGCATTTGGGCTCTGCAGCAATGCCTCGGTTCCCATCATCCAAATGGCCGTGGGTGGTGGTGGTGGTGGAGGTGGCCCTGCCCCGGCCGGGCTGGTCACTGGTTGTGCAGGTGGGGAAACTGAGGCAGGACCTCCCCGGGACATGGAGTGGCCGAGGGGCTGACGGTCCCCGTGTGAAAGGCTCCCGTCGCCGCGCTCAGCTCCCCGTGTGCGTTTAAAAGGCTCCTTTCAGTGAGTCATTTTCTCTCTCGCTGTCCCGCTATCCAGGGAAAATGGTGACATTCGCGGTACAAAGTGTGTTCACCATGGAAACGGGCTGAAAGGAGAGGGAACACCGCCCCCCGCGCCTCCCGGCTTCGGCTTTGCATCCATGAGCGTTAGAAGATGGCTCTGGAGCTCCTTCGCAGGCACCGGCGGGGTTTGGCGTGGCCCGGGCTGTGGCGGAGCACACGGAGCCGGCGCGGCGCGTCCGCTGGGGGCCCCGCCGGGAGCCGGGGTGTCCGTGGTGCCGGGGCGCAGCCGTGTGGGACCGTCCCCAGACCCTGCGTGCCCTTCAGGTGCCTTCCTCAAGGACATGCGGGATCCGGCAGCGCGGTGTTGAGCCACATGCGGGGTCCGGTGTGCGGCCGGTGATGGGGAGATGCCCCGTGGTCCATGCGTGG
>NW_010159535.1:0-18022 GCF_000695765.1 Mesitornis unicolor
TTTCAGGATGGAGCTGCAGCAGGGCTTAAGCATAAGTTGCGGGTAGGGCCAGAGCCGCGCCACCCGCACCTGGGCCTGCACTGGTCAGGGTTGGTGCCAGAGAGAGAGCGAGCCATGCCCTGCACACCCCTTAAATACATGAATTCGCAAGGGTGCTGATTGGCTTGGCCCTGGTCAGAGGTGTGTCTGACAAAGGCAAAGGGGGAGCTTTTCAGGTAGATTCTTAAAGGACCATCTCCATAGCCCTTCCTCCATTACCAAAGACACAATCAAAAACACCTCACAGAAAACCCAGTACAATTGTAACCAAATGAAGTGAGATATAGGGAACTTAAAAAAATATGTATATATAATAAAGGCAATTCTACATTTATCTGGTTGCTGAAGCACAGGCAGGTGCTTCATCTTCCAGGTTTTTCAGAAAGATACATATAGTTAGATCTTTGGTAGTTGACAGAGATACAGTTCATTTAATTTAGATTTTTACTTACATTTTAGGCCTCTAGTGAGTCACTATTCCTAAAGCCTACATTCTTTAGAAAGTCAAAGAAGAAAGTAAATGCATTTGAGGACACAAGAGGAGGAGCCTGTATGCCTAAATTTAAATTGAAACAAAAAGTTTACACAGCAAACCTATCAGTATTCCTCCTACAGACTTCTTTCTCTTGTTGTTGCACATGTCTGGTTTTATGCTTATTACAATTTCCAGCCTAAACAGAAATCTTTGATTTGAGACTGTGTTTCAGTTTTCATGCTGTTTCACACAACTTGAGATTTCTTTTTCCCAACATTTCAGTCATGGAGAGTTCATGATCGGCAGAATCCTGCTCTTGGATGAACTAGGATGAAGCTTGCAAAATGGAAAGCTCTACTCGCACTCACATACGCATGCAAAGGAATCCAGATCAGTATATGTGTACCTCTAGGACCTTTATAAACGTCTGATTCTTAAAGGCACCATTCTCTCCATTTAACTCCAGACAAGGCAGATGAAAATGTAGATAGAGTTATTTACTGAGCTTTTACCTCATAACACTATACTTAAAGAAATCAGCTTATAGGTGCAACCTCTGGAGCTAGTTTAGATAACAAGCATTTCACCCTCAGTTCTCAGCCTCAGCCACATCAAAGAGACATACTCACAATGAAGCGCCTCCCTAGTAAATGATATGTCCCGAGTCACAGAAGAACGTTGCTTGATTTTACATAGCTCCTCAGCTAACTTCTAAACTAATTCTTTCCTTTATCATCTACCTCCATCCTGGTCTCTAATATGTGTGGGTTGACTGAGGATGACATGTTCATGAAGTGCAATAATGTAATGATTTCTATTTGGCTCCAAAAATGTTAAACGCTAGACATGCCCCTTTTTTGAATTCTTTGGGGATTTTTAGTGGTGTTGTTTTGCTTTCTCCCTACTAAAATATGGAAATATCAGAAATAATCATATTTATTTTCAGGGTTTTCCAACCTGTCTTTGGAGAAAAGGCAGTATATAACATGCTATATCTCTGCTTTTGATGAAACTGCCAGTGTAGTTATTCTAAAGCAAAGCCATTACTTTGCTTGGCAGATCAAACCAATTAGCCAAGATCGGTTCAGATGAATAACCTGAACTTATGCTCATCCCTCAAATCTGGTGCACTGGTAAGGTCTAAGTTAGGAACCTAATTACCTGAATTACTTCAGCAGAAGTCAACAGATAAGTACTTCTGGAAAGCCGTTTCACATGCCTAAAATGTAAAATGCTTTATAAGTGCCCCCTGTAAAGAGAGCCTAAGGGACTAGATTTTTTAGGAAACTAATAATGTGTGGTCAAAAATGTAGTCTTGGCTGTAATCCTCAGATATCCAGATGGAATTTTTTTTTCTTTTTTTTTTCCTTTATTTCATTTTACTATTTTAACAGTTCCTAATATGCAACAGAAGTTTAACTTTCATCTGTAACTACTTAGGCATCTAAATAGGGATGGTTTTAAACTGGAAAAGAGTAGATTTAGACTAGACATGAGGAAGAAATTCCTTACTGTGAGGGTGGTGAGACACTGGCACAGGTTGCCCAGGGAAGTTGTGGTTGTCCCCTCCCTGGCAGTGTTCAAGACCAGGTTGGAAGGGGCTTTGGGCAGCGTGGGCTGGTGGGAGGTGTTCCTGCCCATGGCAGTGGTTGGACTGGATGAGCTTTAAGTTTACTTCCAACCTAAACTCTTCGATGTTTCTACATTTCTAAATAGTATGGCTTGAAAGAACTTGGGGACTTCCCAAAAAGCCACATAAAGTACTTATGACTGCAAATGTATCTTAATTGCTAAGATCACCCTTTATCTGTCTTATTTTCTGTGACCATTTTTTTCTCTGAAAAGCTTGGTAGATCAGGTCCAAAATTTTAGAGGGAAAAAAATAATCAAAAAAATAAGAGGTATTTTCTGACCTTACTGCAGTATGGTTTATAATTTTCTTTTTGAATCTTAATTTCAGCAAATGTTCCAGGTCCTGAAATAATTTTGAATGGCATTTACTTTCTCTGGATACCTCTTTACAAAAGTATTGATCCTCCCAAGCTAAACGTGATTTGCAAAAATGAGTACTTTACTTTCTATTGGCCACATTGCTGGGGAAAATACCAAGAACAACCTCTCCAAGTATTTTGTGGTATCTATGCCCAGACTATGTAAGCATAGAACTTTTGAAGTTGGAACTTAAAATTCATTAATTTTAATTTGAAGAAGTTAAAATTTAAAAGAATCAAGGTGTTTGGATTTGTCATGCTTCAAGATATAAGGAACTCGATAATTAATTTTGATAAGAAATAAAACTCTTTATGGGTAGGTTATTGCATTTCCTGAGGTTTCTGACCTAGAGCTCTGAATTCTGTCATGAGGTTGGCAGGATACAGGTTTAATGGGTTATTAGCACAACTTCATATGACTTCTGTAAACTTCTGAAATTTCCATTTTTAACTTGAGTCATATTGAAAGAAAACTATGCTAGATATCCCCCAAGCTGTGTGTCCCTGAATAGGATATCTACTGTAGCAGCCAGCAAGAGAGTATTCAAATTCAAATATTTCTCCCAGAGCCTCTGTTTTACAACACTTAAAGTCGTAACAGTTAATTCTTACATCTGACAGTCTTCACGGACTTTCATTTTCCCCACAATCTTATACTTCAGACTAATTCAATTTATCTTGTCCACTTTACTCAAACAACTGAAACAGATCTATGGTAAATTAATGTGCTACAGATAATTTGGAATGCAGTGCAAGAATTCAATGCACACCAGCACTACTGTATTACCTAAGGATATAAGATTTTAATTTAAAAAGTTAAAGGTCCATAAATCACATTCTATCTACACTTGTCAACTTTTCTGACAACCTATTTTAACATCTAGAATTATTTCCTTCTTTATCACATAAGAGAGATTTTAGTTTAACCCCACTCTACTCTAAAAAGCAAAGAGGGAACATAAAGCAACTGGAAAAAGGAGGAGAGGAAAAGGAAAGGAGGCACCAGGTACTCACTGAAGACATACCCAAATTATCATGGGGATACTCCATGATGTTAAAGAAATGGCTGATAAACCATCAGGTGAATGAGAAATGAGAAAAGAGAAAATAACCTTCCTAAGGTATTTTTTATTGCCTAGTTTAAGCAGATGAAGCTAAGACACATGGGAGGTAGGACTGAGAATATATGCGAGGCTGCATGGCAGAAGATAGCTGGTGACATCTGCTGCACCCCCAATGACCTAAGTTTAGGAAAGCCTGCTATATATTTTGAAGTCTGGGGGCAAAGTGGTCACCTCATTCTGACTTGGGCTTGTAAACAGGGATTACGAGTGACTCTAGAGGAACGAAAATGTATGAACAGACAAATTAACATCCATTCTGACTCAAATCTGGAAGGTAGTCAAGCTTTATTATGTTGTCGTCCTTCCTATCCCAAGGGCATACTTTAAAGCCTGCAGCAAGCTTTGGGTTGCCATGGCTATCTTTCTAACAGCTGTAGAAAGTAGTTAGTTCAAAGCCACCTTGCAGAAGTCTCCAATATGTGATAGTCAAACAGACAGTCTTGGTATAAACATAATCTAACAAACTGCTACAAAGGGTAGCAAAAAAGGAGATGAGGTGTGGAAATTTCAGATAGGGAAACAGTAATTTGTAAGAAAAAAATGCTTTTTCTTAACTATTTAGGGCAGGAATCTCAGGAATTGAAAAGATGAAAAACTTCCCAGTTGTACTCCATGATACTAACCAGATTTCCAGTCTTCAGTATCTTTTACACTTTGATTCATGTGTCACCAGAATGTGCTCATATGTAATACCAGCATTGTAGGAAGCTTTGATGACACCCAAGGATTTCACAGCAGTGTTATCATTCCATCCGCTTCCCATCCATTTTGCCTCAGCTCACTCTCTTTTAGGCTTCCATGCCTTCTATGCCCTGCAGCCCAACACCATGACTTATCCCATGAATACACACCAGATGTGGTCAAGTCAGGGAGTTTCTCTTAGTTCCAGCCCCACTGGGGAAGAATGTATTTATCCCAATCAAGAGGCAAAAATGTCTTTCAGCTTTTAAACCATTTTGTTCCTTATCTGTATTAAACCCTCCAACTGTGAACTCTTTAAAGATCTCTGTCTCCCAAAGCCAATCCTTCCCATGGAGTCCATCTGGGTTTATTTCTTGGCTTTGACCCCAGCTTTGGGAAGAATGAACAAAAAACTGTAAGCTTCTGCCATGTCATACTTCTGCATTCCCCCATTTGGTATTTTCTCTCAGAGAGCTTCTGCAGGCATGCCCCTGGGATTTTGGACACTAAGAAATCAGACAAAGGACAAAAATGTCAGAAAAGTAAAGATACTTCTGTACTGAATGTCTCCAAACATTAAAGTTTCCAAATGCAGTAGTGCTGGAAGCTAAATAGCCAGCTAACCAAAGATGTAAATTGAATGCAGTTAATATACCAAGAATTTAACAATACATATATCAAAATGAATGCCAAAGGAAATAACAATAACTAAATTAGTCATGTTTTTTAACCTGTCACTTATATGAACCACTGTTCATTACAGTTTGAAAAGCAAAGTATAATTATACTGAATGCATGACGGTAAGTAATTTTTTCACAAGGCCTATACTTTCTCATGGATTATTTTCCACTGAATTCTTTTTATAATGGGATTTATCCCACCTTATTTCAGCTTTTTGACTGGGCAGCTAATTTTAACCAGCTGAAGAGAAGGGGAGGTACTTTCAGCAGGCAATATTTTCCACCTATTTAGAATGTTATGAATTGGCATTCTGCCATTATGCTGCTAAAATCTCTTTGAAGGTGCTGAATGGAGGGAAATTATGCTGACTTAATCTCTTATATATCAAAAGAATGCATCAAATTCCTCTACACAGCTACCAGCATTTTTGGTAGGGGGTAGGGGGTAGAGTATAAGGAAGTTGATGATGGCCTCACTGTGGTTGTTGATCTGCTTCCATGTAACTTTGTTGAAGAAAGTATTTTTCTTTTTTTTTTTTTTTTCACTAAAGAGGACAGTAATTTTGTATTTCCTTCCTCAGGACCCGAGCCCATGTCAAACACAAAACTGGCCTCCAGAAATTAAAAAATTCTACTCGCTACTTTTCTTCCTCTCCTGAAGTTCATGTAATAAATGTGTTTCACTTTAAATTAAAAACTGTTTAGTTGCATTTTCAAGACACTGGCTTTTGTTGTGACTCCAACATTAAAAAGCTCTACAATATCTTGCACTTTCTCCCTTTGAAAGAACATACACAGTGTGATCAAGCCACCTCTCATCATTCTTGTAGATAATTTATATAGTCTGAGCATTTTAGCAGGTCTGTAACTTTTTTCTCCAGCTCCTGGATGTTTTATGGGATTCTTTTCAGAATTTTCTTCATTTTTTCAGTAGCCTGGTCAAAATATGAACATCATAGTTGACCACAATTTTCTAGTTTTGCTGGAGTAATGTCTTTTACATAAACAGTTATGAAATTACATACATTCTAGACACAACTTTGATTGACTAAATGCCTAGCATTACATATATTTTTCTAATGTAGATTATTTTTCTGGGTGTTTTTCTCCCTTTTTGCATATTCCCTGTTTACTAAACAAACTGTATAAATTTACTATCTGTGTTCTCTTCCTTTCTGGTCTGCACCTCTTTGCTTCAATGGTTGTCTCTCACACATAATAGCAAAATTTTCCTCAATGTTTAAATGCACTGTTTTTTCTTAGCATTGGTATTGTTAACAATAGTGATCTACTCTCTTGGTCAGGTCAGGTATTTCACATGTGTCCAAAAATAAGTGTATTTTGAAGTTTGTGTAAAAATATATTTCCTGATGTTGAGACTGTCACCATATATTCTCCCATGCAACAATATAGAAAGATCAGCCTTGATAGTTTCTGTTCTTTCAATATATATTTGGGATACTCTCCATGATGGGTCTATTCCATCACTGGTCTCTTTGGTGTGCTCCTAGGTCTTCTTGACTCCCGGTAACCTGATCTTCTCATTTTACCTGTGTGTGTTAGCAGTTTGATTTTGATATTTGATCTATGAGTTGATCACAGGATTACTTATTTTTGTTTCTATTTTACTTTCTAGAGGAGGGAAAGAAAAGAAGATAACGCATAGAGGATACAGTTCCCAGGTCAGAACAATGTCAAAAGTAATGATGTACAACTGCTCAGATCACTGGAAGTCACTTAATCCTCATTCACCTTTGTGGAATAATGCATCCTCCAATATGTTGCAATAAATGTTACAATAACTCATGAATCAGTGACCCACATCAGAACAAAAGTTATCTCACTGTAGTAGTTGAGGAAAAGTAGGTATGTTCCCCATTAGCCATTTAAGTTCCCCCTACAGTATTTGAAGATAAAAAGAACAGCATATCAATCGACGTAATTCAGATTACCTTCCTAGGTAACTTCATGGTTGTAGCCTTCAAGTAAGATTTCTGCTTAGCAAATGATCCACATATTTTCCTCCTGAAGTTGTTTTATCTCATTGTGAAAGAAAGACACAAGGTTTTTGGAAGATTTTTCCTGTTAAGCTAATTAATGTAATTACTATTCCCATCCCGGCTACTGACATCAAGGCCCAGAGTCAAATACTCTACAGAATAGTACATTAGATGAAGTAACGAGTCTCATTTTGTTTATTCAGCATCAGTAAGCACCTTTGCTTTGGGTTGTACTGTCTGGTCAGAGATCATGTAGTTAAAAATAAATTATTTCATTCACAACCCAAAAGAAAACTCAGGTTAAATAAAAATTCTCTACTCTGAATTAGCATCACTGTAAGTTGTAGTCAAACTAAAGAAATGACAATAAATTATGGATATGTAAAACATTTGTTGATATTCCAAACCTAGTTAACTGTTAATCATTTCAGCAAACCGGTTGACTTGCTTTGTGTTCCAGTACAGATACATGTGTTAAAATTTCCTGAAGCATAGTATGTCTTCACAGGCTAATTTATTTTTATGAACATCCCAGGGACACTGAAGACGTTTAGCTGAACTTTGTTAACACTACTTGCTGTCAACCTGGTGTATTAATGAAAATAGTTCCACCTTCCTGATATGCTACCGACATTTAATTTCAAAAGCACAATTAATATATGCAACGGTATTGTGTCTTTCTCTTTTGTAAGCCAGTAAACACTAACTTGGGATTTATTAACTGCTAAAAGCAGTAGACGTTCAATCAATACAGTATACGTCTGGCATGTGAATATGGCAAGAGCATAATCAATCTTTTGGGTGAGATGTAAAAATTAAATCCTGACCACCTGAGATGATTAAAATCTTAGAACATGGTTTTGTTGTGGGTTTTCTTTGGTTTGGTGTGGTTTAATTTTGGATTTTTGTTATTGGTTTATTGGATTTTTTAGGGGTTTTTTGTTGTTGTTTTCATAAAAGAGAGAATCAGCTAAGGTACTGCATACATTAGTCACATTTTACATGGCAAAATACCATAGCCACATCAAAATACCATGGCCACAACACAATACCATGGCCACATTACTCATGATCTCCCACTTGAATTTAGTCTCTTGCCATTTGAAATAGAGTAAAGCCATTGTTAGCTGCAACACTCTGGAAATTTATAGTCATCTCTACTGGATAATCATCAGACTGCATTTGGGTGGCCCAACACTCCATCCTCTAGAAGTCTATAGAATTTAAACACCAGCTGGTAAGTATGCTGTGTCAAGTCCAATTTGGAAACCTGTTTTCTCTCTAAATTCTTACTGTGTTTTCAGGATCAGAATCTCCAGGTTTTTCTCTTGAAAATCTAGCATTGTTATTGTGCTTTAAATAGCATGAGAATCCTTTGCAATAAAATAAGGTAAATAAATATGACATTTTGGGGTAAACATAAAACATTGTTTCTTTCCGTGTTTTGGTCATCATAGGTTGAAAATGATATTTCAAAAAAAATATGGCCTATATTACAAAATGTAAGATGTTAAAGGTTCATTTTCTGGAAGATAGTATTTTATTACATATGATTATTTTTTAAATGGCTTTTATGTGCAGATTGAATGAATGTCCTGAAAACCAAACACAGTCTATAAAAGCATGAGATAAGCTTTTTTTTTTCTTTTTCTGAAAAATGCTCAACACAGCCTAAATCTTCGAAGTCAGTATTTGTCAATGTCTAAAATAAATTTTGGGTTGATTTTTTTTTTTTAAATTAATCTTAAAATTTAGAACAAGAGATAATATTTTTAAAAGTCAGCTGTTAAGAACTGAATATGAAAACTTCTAGTCTTCTAATGAAAACTATGTTGAGTTGGGTTTGCTATATCATGTTACTCAACATTTGGCAGTATCCAGATAGTAATGCTGGCCAATAACAGACTCCTGCACAAATGTCTCACTGGCTTGAAGTTCGTTGTTTACTATTAAAGCTAAGTAAAGCTTTTATTTTTCTAATGCGAAACTAGGATTTTGACCTAACAATATGCTTAATCATTTGTGTTAAGCATCTACTTTCCTGCAGCATTTAATTATTTCATTGAGAAATTAAAAGCTCTGGTCTAGACTATATCTCCCACAATGCACCACATCTACAGTATATGATACATCCCACTCACAGCCCTGCAGAATCAATAAGTGATTCACCCCATGTAACAGTTTAAAAGGACAACGGCATAACAGTACCCAGGTCTTTTGTGAGCATGTTTTACTGAGGAAGTTATAGTTCTTTTCTTTAAAAAAAAAATTATTATCTTCCATTCTTTTCTCTACATAAAACCAGTTTTGCAGGAAAAGGCACTGCTGGTCTGCTGGCACAAGCTGTTGATAACCAGAGATCTCCTTTCTTCATCGGCACATTGCCATCTGCCACAGACAGAAAGGAGGAGATTAAAACTGAGGTAGAAGGAAGAGAATGACACCAATAGGAAAGACGTTCATTAAGACACTGATGATGTCCATTCAGTCTTCTCTAGTTCCAGTTAGGAAAACAGTCAGACTTCAAAACCTTGTGCGTTCACAGAAAAAGAACTGCATTAATTTTCTTCCCCCTTAAAAGTATTACAATTGATCCATGTGTACTTTTGAGACTAAGAAGATCTAAGGATACTGCAAAAAATGCCTCTAATAACAACGCTTTTGAAATAAGGAACACTAAGTGTTTTTGTTTCAAATATTTGAGGGCATTATGGAAATATCACTCAGGGCAGGAAAAATACCAAGAAAACATCAAAAAAAACCCTAAGTAAAAGTGCTCTGACATGTCTATTAAGAAAATAACAGGCTGTCTCTTTATTTCGGGATTAGCTGCCTGAATCTAAAATACTAAAACAACAAACACAAGATGCAGTCTCTGTTTATGTAACTTGATGAACACCAAGGAAAAAATGAAAATACTTTGATCTCTTCACATTAAAGTAACAGTTACAGGTTTTAACAGAAATGGATCCTAACTGAGCTAAAATTTTGTGGAAATGCACAGTTAGAAACTGCCCCAGTCCCTTAAAATTTGCATAATACAGAGAGAAAATGTATCATGAATGAAGAAAAATTGAGTGTTTTGTGTTCGGTTTTTTTTCTTTATACACTTTGTGGATATGTGCAGGGGAGCAGAAGGAAGAAGTAAAAAGACTTCCGGTGTTTTCTTACAACTGCTCATTTATACAATAGGAGCAAAGTAAGGTTAGTGTTCTCACTGCTACTCTAAAACGTAAGGAAAAAAGCTTTGGGATCCCTTCTTGAGGTCTGAGAGCAGGACTCAGGTCCCCTATATCCAAACAGGGTGTCCTGGTTTGTGCTAAATAGAACTAATTTTCTATTTAGTGATTCTACTTTTCAGCTAAGTCTCTTCTAAGTGGCTGAACTTGTGTAAACTAATGGCATGTTTTTCCAGACAGTCTGTACTGCTACAAGTGATAATCACAAGGCCACTGTCTTACCATGGGTGCTGTATCTGCACCTACAGGGAGGAGTGGACCCAAAACTGACCAACTAGGTATTCCATCCCAAATACGTCATACTCAGTATAAAGTTGAGGGATCACAACGGTCTCAACCCTTCCATCTTGGATCCTTCCTTCTGTCTCACCCCTTCCTTCTTGATCCTGCCCTCTGCTCTTCTGATCCTGCAATGGCCGAAGTCCAAGCAGAACGCTGCTAGTTCATCTGCCTCCAATCCTGATCAGTGTGTTCCTGAATCCAATTCCTGCGTCCTCCTCCCACCTGTTACTGGGTCCAGTCTGGGACTTTTCCAATGCCCTGGTCCGCAAAACCTCTGGTGATGTAATTGCAATTGGGGAGGGTGGGGGGAGGATTTTATATTGGTTCTATTTGTATATATTCTATTATTTTCCTATTTACATTATTTTCCTGTAGTATTAGTATTATTGTTTCATTAAATCTGTTAGTTTTATTTTCCAACCTGTGAAGTCTCTCTCCCTTATTCTCTTTCTCTTCCCTTCTGGGCAGGGGAGAGGAGTTAATCGAGAGCGTCTGTTCAGAATTTAGCAGCCAGACCAGCCATAAAATAGGGGAACTGGGCTATGAAAACAAATGGAGGGAAATGTATCTGAATAAGAACAAATGAAGCATTTAGAAAATTATACCTACCCCAGACCAGTATTTCTTTGCACAGCAGCTTGCTTAAGAATACCACTTTGGTAGGTTCCGTTCTCAATGTACATTTTATAGGGAGCCAAAGCATGTAACATAGAATGCTGGACTCTCTCTGGGAACCTGGAACATAAATGCTGTGATATGGCCATGGTACGGTCCCTGGCAACAATGACTTGCACAAGGTCATGCAGCAGAATTGCAGTAGGTTTAGGTAAAATCATGCCCTGTGTCATCTCTATGAATCCTTCAATGATGCTACTCATTTAATTGGTGATCTCTTTCAACATACATATGCCAGTCATTACTAAGGAAGCTGCTACCTCCCGTGCCATGTTAGATAACAGCATAGACTGAAAGAGGAGCAGAGAGAAAAAGCTAAACTGAAGAGTTATCATAATATCATAGATACTAAGACTAGAAGGTCATATAGCAATATACCTGCCAATACTGGAATGCTCCCAGGAGTGCAGTTCCTTGTGCTTTTTTAATGCTATTCTATTGCATGTTTGAATAAATTTCACTCTCTGAAAGTTTGGCTTAGTACTCAGCTTGAAGCTACCTTTCCTTTTCTTCATACCATTATTTCTAATTTCTATTAAGACTCTTTAAATGAGGCTCTGCTCAAGCTGAGCAGAAGAGATTCTGCTCAGGCTGTGGTCTGTGCTTCAGAAAAGAGGCAGGCTGTAGAGGAAAACACTAAGGGTAAAATATTGAATTACATCAGTCACTTATTTTTTGTCCATTTATCCTATACAGGTTCTTATGCCCACTTTGTAGATTTTGCCATTTTAGTTTTGTCTCCCAGGACTCTTATTCTTCTTCCTATTCTTTAAATACTATCAAAATGGTCTTTCTTTTCAACCCGAAGATACTCAAATCAATGAGAAAACAATGTAGGCTGCTTTTTTTCCCTTTTATTCCACACACACCCCCCCCCCCAACAGATTTTATTGCAAATTCTTCTCTTTAACTATATTGGCCAAGATATTTGCCTTTCTATGACACTCAAGATGAAATACAAAATCTCAGCACATTCAACTCACTGGGAGTTTTGCTATTTTTCTGTAGCCAGGATATCAACTGTTAGCTATATCTTTCAGTTTTCTACCCAACACTGAGTATATGTGAGGTAAATTATTTTCCATCTATGTATAATACAACATTCTGTGGACACTTAAGAAAAAAATCTACAGACTAAACCCAAGTGCATATTTACAGCAAGTTAGTCAGTAATTTGTAAGGCCATAGGAAAAATCTTACCCCTTAGCCAAGGTGATATTATTCAGCATAGCTCATCTGGGCCTAATATATCTCTAAAATAATTTATTCATATAGCTTGACTCTTTCTCATACTCCTTTGACACATTTCCTACCTAAATCATTAATATCATTAATATTTCTTATTTATTGCTGAAAAGTAAGAAAACACACGCAATACATAATTTCCAGCTCACCTTTAGATGTCTAAATGCCTTTAAAACTGTAGCCCTAACTGATTTATGTGTATTCAAAACTGAGAGTGGGCACCTTAAAAGGTTGCTTAATATTCATAGCCATGTACTTGTCAATTGTTTTTAATGAAAAATCACAGAAACATGCTATGAAACACTCTAATACTTATTTTGGGCAGGATTTTCTAAATGTATGTGTTTACATTTGAGCTACTTGCCTGGGTTCTCATTAGCATCACTAAAGAAAGATTGGCATTTGGGATATGATCAACCTTTCCCGAAGTTGACACCTAGTAAGATTAAGTGGACCATATCTTCAAATACCTCTTCAGTAATTTTAAGAGATAAAAATATCCCTCCAATAATTTTAAGAGAAACTTGGAGTCAGTTCTGAGGTTGAAAACATCTATGCTGTAGACATCAATATTATGAGAGATGATCCACAAACGATGTAAATACGGGTGCATGTGTGAGTGCTTGTGCATGTGTGGGTTCATGTGTGTCATCCTATCATTTCAATGGAAGTTTAGTAGTAGCATAATGAGATATGGATTCCATTTTCAATTCGACTCTGTGAAATAAATATATAACCGTAACTAATTCCTTACTCCACATTTTCCCAGTGAAAATGAGACAACAGCTACCTTTCTAAATCAGATGTTCATAGCATGCGTGAAAGACCTCAGAGATTTCGCATGGAAGGTTTGTAAAATATTACAGTATTAACTTCTGCTTTCCCTTTTCTGACTTCTGATTCAAGTGCCTCTGCCAAACTCAGCTTAAAAACAATTTTAAAAAGGAACCAAAGTTTCACTGAAGTGAATTAATGCTGGACTTTAAGTGGCAACAATATCTACAGAATGTGCTGTTTTGGATAAGGCAAAGTGTAAAGAGAGATGCATTAATGAAAGGAAAACAACTTTTCATGTTCGCTGAACAACAAAATATGCAGTAGGCTCTCCTTTGTGTTTGATTATAAACTTTTTGAGAAGATAAAGCCTTCTGGCAATACATCAAACCATCCTGCTTAGTTTCACTCTAACAACTCCAGACCGAGTACTTCTTTACAACTTCCTTCCACTGTGCTCTTTAGAATGTCCTTAGGTTTTCCTCCAGGCAATGGCAGCTATAGTTTGTGCTGAAGGATTTGTCACTACAGATATTAATACAGCATCAAATAGAGAAATTCTTTTTAACTCTGTGTCAAATGCAAAATTATCATCACTAATACAAGAACTTAACAGTGTTCTATTTTTTTAATCTAATGCATTTTCATTAATGTAGCTCTCTCATCAAACTTGAGGGAGACTGTAACAGACAAACTATGATGACCTTGGACTGATTCAGCGCTGAGCTTTTTAATTTGAATACATAATATTGTCTGGGAATACATATTCAAAAAAGGATATTAAGAACTACAGGAATAACTTTTTTTTTTTACAGTCCTAACTAGTAAACTAATTCCAAAATTAATTCCAGCTATCCAAATAATGTTTTAGGTGTATATATCTAGAAAATTATTCAAACATACAAAATACTAACCAGCATTTAAATTACAGAATTGTTGACTATATCAGCATACTACTCCAAAACGACTCTTTCCTGGTTTATGGTGTTCCTGTAAGTCTACATAGATGAAACTTTGCTGAAATCAATATATTTAATTAGCCTTGACACTAAGATTTCAAAATATCTTTAAAATAGATTTTAATTATTCTCCCACTTCCCTGCATGAAAGGAAAATGTTGTTGTATTCATTTCTGTATTAGTATTCTAAAAGAAAGAGGTTTAAGGAACTTGGTCTTTTTTATATTGTGGACAAATCGAAAACTGACTGACAGCTACATCTTAATCAAAAGATGATACACCCTCTGCCATATGTATAGAGCATTTATCTTGTTTTTATGTTTCTATGATAATTTTTATTATTGTTGTTGCAATTCAAAACATGTGAGTTTAATCTTGGTTCTGATATGCAGCAATAAATCTCTTTTTTTATTTTTATTTCTATTTTTCCTCTTCTAGGAAGTGATTTGTGCTCCCTCCTAAGACTGCATTCACAAGCAACCCTGTAACAGCTTTGAAAACAGATTTTCAGCTTAAGCCTGCAGACTAAGAACAGGACAGGATCAGGCTTTAGGCTCCTTTCCTCCACGTTAGAAGCTAAGAAGGCTCCCGTCCTTACAAAATGTACAGCCTATCCACTTCAGATGTTTATAAACCTCCAATTTTCTGTCCCTGCGCTAAGCCGCCTGGCTTGCACTGGAAGGAGGGCTAAGTGCCGTGTAATGTCTGCCAGAACAGGCTGAGAAGTCTCAGATCGTATTTCCTCCAAAGACTCAGTGCCTCATCTCCAAGGTGATTTTGGGCAAGCTATTTTGTCTCATTCTCCATAAGACACTGATAATGACAATGATCTTCCTGTATAAAGAACTTTGATATCTAAGGCCTCAAACCCTGGCAAAAAAACGTTATTAGTATTAATGAAATCAATCAAAATTGAGCTTAGGGACTTACTGGACTGTTTGGTCTGAATTACCACCACTCCATCCAAAACCTTCCCTTGTGCACAGGTACAAAATCACCCTCTACAGTTTGGCTATTTTGTGATGCAGACAAATTGAGATCTGTGCTGGTTGACCAGCTTTATTTTTCATGGAAGCCTGCTCTAATTAAGACTGACAAAGAAGTTGCTAGCAACCTGCCTTTCCAGAAACTTAGAAATTCATCTAACAACCTACTTCTGTTTTGAAATGTACCTTGTTAGTGATTTAGACTGGAAAGTAAGAATAAAATATTTTTAGCTGCCTTGAAGTTGCGGGGAAGTGAATATAATACATGGATTTTTTCTCTTTTAAAACACATTTTAAAATTACCAAAAAGCTTTAGATGTAGCTTTTTGAGAAAAAAAATTAAAAAGAAATGTTATTTGAATTTTGAAGCTTCTCTTAGGTAAGATCTGTGTAGATTTGAGGTTTGGACATGTAAAGTAAAAATGTGATCACTTTTGCATCAGAATGTGAGACTACTTCCAAATTTTTTACCAGATGTGATGAACCTTCCTCTAGTCTATCAGTATGAAAACAATTTTTATTAGATCCATGTTAATAGCTTGGACTGAAATCTCACTGTGCTAGCAGGTTTAGGTAAAAAGTAATACATTTCAGAAATTTACTTGGTCAGAGAACAAGAATATTTACCCTAAAATAGTTTCCAAGAGATTTTTCTTTAATGTTTTTGTAGTAGCTCCATTGTGATTGTTATGAACAAGTTCTTTTTTCCTTTTTCTTGTTTTTACCTCCAAGATTTTTTAAAAACTAAAAATGTTATTGAAAATGTTATTGTAAATTCTTCTTAAGACAAAACTTATTTTTCAAACCAATTTTATGACTTTTAGTGATTTCATTTTTAAAAGTAAAATTAGAAAAAGGAAAGTTTTATTCTTAAATACTGATCCTTGCAAAACTAAAATTTCTTTGTTGAAAAAGTCTAATTTTATTCATAAACATAAACCAATTTCAATTTCATTAATCTGCACCATTCCTTCTTTAATCTAAATGCATTCTATTTGGTTGCACTACAAAGACAGTCTTCAAAATTTGACTGTACAGTTGGAATATTGTCAGTTTTGTGAACAATTACAGTCATATTTCTTGTTTCACTTGTACAGCAACTTTAAGAAATAAGAAGCCAAATTCTTCCATGGTGTAATATTACTAATGTATGTTTATATAAGTGATACATTTGGTTTATGGCTTTTACAGCTGAATAATCCTTTTAACAAACAGTGTAAATCCTGCTCACACACCTTGCATACTGCTTAACTCCACCTGAAAGGAAAATAAATTCTCCTTCTCACCATAACTTTATGTCTTTTTTTACTTTGCTTTTATTTAACACCACTTGCATAGCAATCAACAAATACAGTTTTTCTAAGGGCATACACATTCCAATTTCACTCAAAACACACAAAATAACACCTTTCTGTTTCATTCATGAAAAGCATAATCCTGACCCAAATCCCACAAACCCAGGTAAGCAGAGGTGAAACTACGAAGTACAGATCACCTAATCCAGCAAAAACTCTCCTATCTTTTGAGGAAAAAAAAAACCCCAAACAAACTGACAACACACAACCAGAATATTACTTGTTCATTTTAAATCTGGACAATTTCTCCACAGTTCTCATAGATTTTCTGTACTCCCAGTTTTCTTTTAACTTCAGCAAATATGTCTTATTTTCCTGTTTGCATTAAGTAATGAATAACATTACAGACACTGCACAGTGAGAGACAACCTTACATAAAGTGAAATAGGCCTCGTATCTGGCAACTTCAGACACTTTTTGGAAAAAAAATGCAGCATAGTTTGATAGACAGAGATTTGACCTAGACTGTGCTTGAAGAACAGACCTTCTATGTAACCTTCATCAAGTGTTCTTAATTCTGCTTTCCCTTTTTTTAGACTTTCTTTGTCTTCTGCATTTCTGTGGTCAGATCTTAAGATCAGGAGCAGTGTCTGACTCTACATTTGCACAGTATCTGGCACAATAAAGATTTAATATCAAATAGCTTCCATGTATATTTAAATATAGCTTCCACGTGTATATTTATCCTTATAATCAGACGATTTCATCATATTTGGTCTGGGTGTATGGTACAGTCACTCTTGCATGAACAGAAATGAACAGAAAACATATATACGATTTCTTCAAATTCATTATTCTCAGAATAGTCTGTACTCATATACTCAGCGCTAGCAAGGATGAATATTTTATACTTGCAAGCACTTCAATCTAAGTGCACCTCTTCACTTGCTAAAATACCACATTTATGGCTCACAGAAGAACTCAGCTGATACTGAAACATGCGTATTTGGGCAGGGCTGCACAAGGAGCCTAATGCCTAAGGGACTGACTTAACTTCTGATGTGAAATAGCCTGCATTTGTAAATCTTACAAACTATGTCTTTCTTCACAATGTCTAAGGAGAGAGACAAGTCAAAGGAGCTCTTCATTGGTGCAAGGAGCAGCTTGTTGGATGGGACTGTGAAGAATAGGTCTTCAAACACTGTTGTGATGGGCAGCCAGCGTGAGCATGGAGTGAGTAGAAATGTCAACATGAGCTCCATAAAGCAGAATGCCAACAGCGTTTTGATTGAGGGATAGCAAAAGGGAAATGAGTTTTTGAAAATAGTCATAAATAATAGAAAATGGTTGGTCTATAACATTTTTCTTAAATTAACAAGAAGAACTTGAACCCAGTATAAAGTGCCTCAAAGAAAATCTGTCTAGTCTTGAGGGATGGGGGTTTGATCAGGATAGATCGAGTGTGTGAACAATTTTCAGATGCGTAATTTATTTCCTGTTTTGAAAGAAATTGTTTAGCCTTGAAAGGTTTGTCAGGAGCATTATCATGTTTTCAAGAGTGTTCAGGGAGTTCAGC
>NW_010159535.1:18053-25314 GCF_000695765.1 Mesitornis unicolor
CAATACATTCCTAGCAGATCCCTTCCAAACTAAAATACAATTTCATAAAATATTCAGCATCTTTGTGGGCTTATAGTTATACTTATAGGAACCCATTCTCCTAGGATAAGGAACTGAATCTGTTGCATATATAATGAAGCCATAGATAATCCTGGCCACAACTGAGAGCAGATTCCATCCTTCCTTGCATGAAGCTCTTCTGGAGAACAAAAACGCAAGGAGTTCTGCAGCAGAATTATTATTTTAATTTATGAGCCAGTCACCAAACCGCAGTGCAGCTCCGATATCATGGTCTCTCTGAGCAGGACCTTCGTGTCACAGAAGCCTTGTTTTGCCTGTGTATACTACCACAGCTCATACTCCTCATCCCTTTGCAGAGAACATTCTGAGAACCCTCTGTACTAGCCCCAGGTGCCTATCCCGGCTGGCTCAGAAACCCTTAATTGTCTGCCCACACTCTCTCCAAGGAAGGGAGCGAGTCTTGAAAATAAGGGGTTAGATCCCCAGAAAAAGAACCCCAAGGAAATCTGTGGTGGGGGGGAAAGGAGCAAATGTGGTTTTGACTGGTACTTTGTAAATGTGAGCAACTGTTCATCAGATTGGAGGCAAGGGAGTCCAGCCAGCTCTGTGCTAGACTACAACCAGATGCACAGCTTTGGGTGAATCGCTTCCATTCTGCTTCCTTTTCTAGTCTTTCATTTATTGATTTTCAGTCAGATCCAGCCTGCATAACTGAAATGCCCAACCTATGCTAAAAAAAACCCGGAACATTTTAACGAATCTTTACTACCCATTAATGTGCTAGTGCCAACATCTATGCCACCTTAGCTGTGCTGTTTCAAGGTTCAGGTCTTGGGCTTTATCACTTGAGGAGGGACAGCAGTCCAGCACCACCCATCATGCACTTTGGCTAGAATTCTCCCCTCAAGAGAACCTAGTGGACTTGCATCAAATCAGTGACAGACAAATAAGGTGCATACAGACTGTGCTGCTGCTCAGGGAGTTTAGGCTTTGGTGTGAAGACAAGTCCAAGCTCATCCAAGAAGGTGAACACTCAGCCTGGTGTATCTGAGTGGTCAGTGAAGGAGGTGGAGGCCCTCAAAGGCTTCCAAGTGGAGCAGATAGTTTCTTTTAATGGTTTTAAACTTGAAGAGGGCAGATTTAGACTGGATATTAGGAAGAAACTCTTTACTGTGAGGGTGGTGAGACACTGGCCCGGTTTGCCCAGGGAAGCTGTGGATGCCCTCTCCCTGCAAGGGTTCAAGGCCAGGTTGGACGGGGCTTTGAGCAGTCTGGTCGGGTAGGAGGTGTCCCTGCCCATGGCAGGGGTTGGACTGGATGAGCTTTAAGGTCCCTTCCAACTCAAACCATTCTGTGATTCTATGATTATGATTCTATAATAATCATAAAGCAGCCCAGGTTGAAAGGGAACTTGAAAGATCATTTGGTACAACCTTTCATGAGATGAAACCCTAGATTATCTAGCACTGTGTCGAAACGCATCATGAAGAGATCCAGTGATGAGCTCTCTACCACATCCCTGAGGAGGCTGCTCCAGTCTTCATGGTACCTCCTACTGACTGTGTGAGGAAGTCAGGTATTTTCTTTACTGTCTCACTATGTGCTTAAAATGCACATCTCTCTAGGGTGTCCAGGACTGTATCCCACTATTATCAAGTCTTCAGAGTAAATATTGTTTCTCAGCATGAATCTGCACTAATAAAATAGAGCTCTGGTTTCATCTAAGTCCCATAGCTATTGCTGTAATACAAATAATCACAAACACAAGATTGAGATTCTCAGAAGGGCTTGGGAAAATAGGTTTAAGGCAGTAAAACGTATGTAAAGAATGTCAAATAAGGCAGACTGAAAAATCTGTGAGGAAAATATTGAAGAATGTGGTAAGTAGAGGTGGTGGAATGGTACAGGCAGAAAAAAAAAAAGCCAAAGCAAATACTTTCTTTTACAACAGGATGATATTTGAAGATATGAAACTTTACACATATTTGTCCCTCACAGATCCCTTCCAATGAAGAATATAAATCACAAAGATCTGATATTTCTTTATCAGTAATTCAACCAGAAATCTACCATTTTAGAAAAAATTATAAACAGGAAGGTTAGAATAAACATGTAAAGGTACGGTTACAGGGAAACAGAGATTTGTTTTGGAAGGAAATAGCAGAGTGGCGCATGGAGAAACCTAAAGTGAAATATTTAGCTACAGCTTGCTATTTTTGAAAGCAGTGTGTTAAATTATAAAGTAAAAACTAGAACAAATTGACAGAATAATTTACTGGTAGTGTAAGAAACTTATTTTCAATCCACCCATGAGTATGTGAAGGTGGGTGCATACAACAAATTATTAATGAGAAATGCTAATAATTGAAAGTAAGATAGATGTGAACAACAGACATGGGAAGAAACCTAGAAAACCTTTAGGAAAGTTTAGAGTTATTACTCATCTACGCATTGGAAATTTTACAAGCTGTTTTATACAGTTCTCTGTATCATGTAAACATGACCACCTGCCAAATATACCCTGCTTTTCCTAAAAATTTACATATTAGCCTAAGATGTAAGAGCGCACAATATATTGACAAAGCAAAATCTCTACTATGAGAGAAAGACTGTGTATGCACGAGTGTAGGTGCATACACAGATCCAGACATGCATTATTATCATGGGGGTTTTTTCTTTAATGTTTGCTTATATGCAGGCATTATTTGCACACGATTTTGTTATGTGTCTTCTGAACCTTTATAAAGTTCATTCCCAGGGAGGGCACAATGGGATCAAGAAAGATATGTAGGAAGTAAAATTGCACAAAGGAGACAGACGTCATTAATCCATTGATCTGGCTGCCTGGGTCTGTCTTTCTATGCATTACTAACTCCCTGGCAGGCTCTAGCCAGGTTGCGTAGGAAGTGCTAATGTGATCTGACTCGAGATCAATACTAACATGGTCTTAGATGCACTGTTTGTGCCTGCCAGAGTACTAGTTTGGAGACAGTACTGGATTATGTTTTACACCTTTTTAGCATCTAACAAGCATTCTGGGCCTCTAACAGAAAGCAAACACAATTAAGTGTCAGAAGCCAGAGAAAGGCTGGAGGACTTGCTGATGTTGTGATAACAGAGCGAACCTTTGACCTCTGGGTTAATAGCCTAAAACTTGCTTAAATTAGTCATGACAGAGGGCTAAATTCTGCACTGGCTTTTACCCTTTAGAGCCTCATGGAAACAAGCAGGCTTGCAGGAATTCAGGCAGATCTAAAATTTGGTCTTCAAACTGAAAAACAATTAGAAATTAATTGGGATTCTGTTCCTGGGATCAGCTTAGGCATGCAGGCACACAGCAAAGTGGCACTAGTTGTGTTTGCTAGCAGCATCCATGGGGATGATGTGACTGCAGACTTCACCTTCCTCACCTACTAAGAGACCTTCCAAGCTGGTGCCACCATCTGTCAGAAGGCAGTGGTGGGGTGGTGCTGCTGCCACCCAATCTCTGCATGAGCTGTGGGTAAAAGTCTCCTGCTTCCAAAAGCAAACCCAGCTCCCTCAAAAGTGCTAAATCCACCTGACAAACAGAAGAGTCTGAAACAACCTAGAATCATTTAGTGGCTCTAATATCTGTTCACTGCATAGATTCAGAGTTACAGCTCCCATTCTAGTTACAGGATGCCATATAGACATTATGGTATGTAATAATTTCAGATAGCATATTTATACAGAGCCATTTAAGCTCCCTAAAGCACTTCATATGTGAGGCACAGACAAGCATTATTCATTCACTAGCAAAATGAAGCTACTCATTCACCTGAAATACTCTTCAGTACTTCAAGTATGTTAATCTCTGAGAAAAAACTTAAAAAAACATAGCAGGGAAACCTATGGAAGAAAGGGCATGAAAAATGTAGTCCACAAAAGATAAAGATAACAGCTTTTTTGCTTCCAAATTCCTTGTTATTGTATGGTACAAATTCATCTCCAAAGAAAAAAAATCCATCAAAATTTACGTTCTCCCTGAAAAGATTTCATGTTTTGCTTATGTGTATTTCCCAGTCCTCTTTCTGATTCTTAAATTATTCAAGGTAGTACACTTCCATCAATTCACCACTTGAGGATATGTGTTCCATTCAGACTTTCTCCTGGTTTATTTGGAGAGCGAACGGTCAAAGTGTGTGGACAGAAGTCATCCTCCAGGTCCAGCTAGAATGCTTCCATCCCCACAGAGAAGATGGTGAAATTTGTCATCCCTGTTCGCTGAGCTCAGCTTGAATAGATCAGAGAACTGATGTAGGAAATGAGTTGTTAGGACTGCTTTTCAGTATGACAGCCAGATGGGAAGAAGTCTTTGTTTGCTGTGCTGCTAGAAAAGTGGGTATCACTTCACCACCAAAGGACCCCTAGAAAGGAGACAGACCTATTAAATGGTGTGCTGTGGCATAGAACAGGCATTTATTACCCACAAAAACCTCAGAATCAGACTCACCAGAAGTACTACATGGACAAAAGTATATGTGAACATTGTTGCGAGCTGTTTGGAACTACATAACTGCTTATACTTCTGTTTCTTCCCCTGTTACGGCTGACTTCAATATCTGTGTTTCCCTAATTATTTTCCATCTAAAAAATTGTGACTAGAGATGCTAAGAATTGACCATGAATTGACCAGTGGAGAGACAACGTGGAATATCTGTGCTGCTGTTTCCTGTTTTAACAACACAAAGGATGTACTCAGTTTAAAGAAGACTTATTTTTAATGCAAATAAGCAAATGCTGTACATAATCCGCACAGTTCTGGAGCTCACGGATAACAAGTTTGCACAGCACAAGCAAGGCAGCTGTGTTTCTCTTTAGACCTCACGAAGGCGAAGGTCAGACAAATCAGAATATGGAACATTTGGTTCCTCATCGGCCTTCCCTGGTGCTTTTTCCTCTCAGTGCATTTCATTTTCTTGGCAAATGTCTGTGACATATCAGTAAGTCATTTTAACACTTCTTCATGCCCTACTATTTCAGTTTCAAGATCATTAATAAAACAGCAGCTTGGAAGGTGGCACAACAGGCATGCTAGTATACTAGCAGGTAGGGTGGCTGGCTGATTTTTTTCCAAGCTATTAGCATAGCCAGACCTCAGCCTCATAAATAAACAGCACAGCGTCTACAGAGAGTTTCATATGAAAAAAAATATGCACAGTATGCTTTTCACTGACTGGCTATGTGCTATTGAACCATCTATTAGGGAAACTTTACCCTGGAAATTCAGGCCTTATAATATTAAAGTTTTAAAATGAAACCCCCTCAGGCTAGCCCAGCATAAACAATTAGTTGCTCCCTGTTAAACTCCATATCCATAACAGCCCATTTTGAATGTTTCATAAGGTACACTAAGGGACATCATTAGTATGTGAATTTCTTTTACAAAGATCACAATGAGGGCTTTAGGAAGAGAATGCACATATCCAGGGAAGATTGGCAGACAGAGCGTCGGAAGCTGCTCGTGCTGAGTCGATTTAGAATCATGTGAAAGCATTTGAGCCATTTAACTCTATTTCTTTTGATCCTCAAATCTCTGCCTTCACATAATCTTATGAGTACAGTTTTCTAAACCCAATTTAATGTCCTATCTTGATATTCCCTACTGGGTATCTGGATTATTTCTTTAACTGTTTTTTCTTCCTTTCCATTTTCCTTTTTAAACTTTTATGATTTTTTTTTTGTTCTAATATGAAAGCATCTGAAGCTTTTGTCTTTTAACCTATTTCCTTCTGACACAGTTCAGGGGTATCCACCATACAGTACATTTCCTCATCTGTCTTTGAAGGAAAGTCTAACGCTGCTTCTGATCAGCTTCATTGACTGCTGCATCCATGATGCTTTATTTGAAATAGCATGAAATTCATATCATTTTCTCATTGATTCCTAGCTCACAATCAAACTCCAAAACTTGATATCCAAGAATAATTTTTCTCCCTTTATCACCATAAAGAAATTCTAGGCACCTTAACAGAAATCTTTACCTGCAGATAAACCATGGGCTGACTGAAATCTATAGCTGGAATTCTAATAATTAATGAGAAAAAACATGTGTTAAGGAAAAAATAAATTGAAACTTTAAGGCAATTAGGCTGAATTAATGTCATAGCAGGAAAAAATCATACATTTTATCTCTGCTCTTCAGTAGCAAGGCTTGTATTTGAAATAGAAGAAAAATTCAAATACTAAAGGTTATCCAGGTTTCCTAAATTCACCTAATTGTCACAAGAAAAAGCAGCTAGTGATTCGTAAAGGACAGAACTGTGTTGCCAATATAAAATATGGTCTGTCTTACTCTTCATGAACTCAGGTAATCACCAAATTCACACATAATATTTGAAGGCCATAACATCAGAAAATTTATATCAGTCAGGGATGACTCCATGCAAATGCTCTAATATGTTTTATAACAGTGCAGATGCCCGAAAAGGAACAAAATAGTTTATCAGTAACAATTCATTATTTTTCAAAAAAGTCAGTATGTGATGAAATCTGATGCAACTTACTGGTCCTACACGTAGATGGAAAGCTGCAATGAGGAGCAGAACAGAAAGCAAAACATGAAGCCTCTGTCAGATGTGTTCTTCTTTTGTCCCCATTCATCACTAATACCTACTTTAATAATTTTGGGTTTATCTACAGCATGAGTGGAATTGTAATAATGATCTTAATAGTAACTCACAGCTCTTCCTATTTTGGGTTGAAGCTTTGCATGGCCACTCTTATTTCAATATAAGAGTGCCTTTATATAAATTTAGCTAAATTGGAAAGGAATCAGCTTTAAGAGATAACAAAATAGGTCACTTAGACTGAAATAATAGTGTCAGCACACAGACTTAAAACAAAATAATGAAGGGTGGGAATAATAGCTGATATATTTGTTTGGATTCCGTTCAACACAGTGTTTTACAGCAGAAGCAGCAAGTGAGGGTTATTTTTAAGATAACTGCACTGTTAGTAAGAAATAAAACATAGAAAAGTTTTTTAAAATATCCTGAAACGGCAGTTTTTGCAGAGTGGCAGATAATACTGTTTCATGGCCTGAACTGATCACTGGATCAACAGAGAAATCTAATGTTAGAAAGAAAAGGTCTGAGGGTCTGAACTGGAAAAGGGAGATTCCTGACATGCAACACAAGCAACTCATATCAGGGATACAAGTAATTTATTTAGACACTACTGAAGTCCCTATATTCTTGTTGAAAAGTAACCACAGAAC
>NW_010159536.1:0-2590 GCF_000695765.1 Mesitornis unicolor
CTTTGCCCCTCTTCCCGCCGCCACGCTCGCGCCCTCACGGCATCCACGAAGCCCAGAAGCGGCTCCCAGCAGCTGCAGCTCTCCTCTCCCCGCCAGAGCAGACCAGAGGTGTATCGAAGGGGCTCCTCGGGCGCACGGGCCGAGGGAGGCCGGCCCCATCGTCCCGGCCCGGGGGCAGTTATAAATAACCCGACCTCCAGTGCTGCGCCGGTGCAGCATGGGACAAGTGCTGGAGCGCTTCAGCGCTGCCAAACCTGTGAGCGAGGGAGCTGCCTTGAATTACAAGGCGAGGGCAGTTACTATGGCACACCCGGGCCGGGCACAGCCATCCATACTAAGCAGGCGAGCACAAAAGCAGGACGTAGTTTCCAGACGCATTTTCCGTCCTCTCACGCCGCTCTGCCCTATCAAACACAAACAAGCCACGAAACCACACACGCAACCCCCTAACGCCACTCCTCTCTCCGTCCTAGTTTAAGAAATGCCGGCAACTAAAGGAGGGGTTATGGAGCTGGAGGTTTCTGTGAGCACCAGGCACCCCAAGAGGCTGCAGCTGAGCAGGCCGCAGCACGGCCTCGCTGGAGACATGGGCCAGGCACCACGGCCCCTCGGTGTGCTGGCACACACCCTGCAGTGGCACACACGCACCCCGCAGCGGCACCCAGCTCCTCAGGTCCCGTCGGGGATCCTGGTTTCGTGGGACACGTGTGGACCTTCACACACACAATGTGATGTGCAGGAGCTGCAGCCCGACCCCACAGCCCTGGACCTGCCCGGGAAGGCTTTGTGTCTGGTTAGCAAACCCAACAGCCCCCCAGTGATGGGCAGCCTCCTTCAGCACAGGCCTCCTGAGCGAGTGCCCCGAGTGCCTGACACGGCCCCACGTACAGGAAGGGACCCAACGTTGTGCTGAGCAGAGGAATCGGCGCCACATCCCTGCACAAAAAAAACCTGAAAGCCAGACCAAGGCCAAGACCACAGAGCTCCCGTGGTCACTTGCTCAAGGCCAACACAGCACACGCAGAGGAAGGAAAATCCTTTCTCCAAAGGCGGTGCTGGGAAAGCCAGAAACAGCCCCTGCAGCCCCCTTGCAGCGAGGCACCCACCAGGAGAAAGGCAGAGACCAGCTGAAAACCAGAGCAAAAGCTCCCCACAGAAAACCCCACAGGACAGGAGCTGCCGGGCCTGGGAGCCCCGAGACAAAGCACCCCTCGGGCTCGGGAGCCAGCACCAACCTTCAGCTCACACCAGCACCGGTAACTCACATTCTTCTGACGACTGCTGGAGTTTAGATGTACCAACAGCTTCAGCCCTTCCTCCTTAGCAAGAGGCCTCTGGGAAGAGGTGAAACCTCCTGGAGAAGCCCCCGGCCACAAGGTCTCACGGAGCAGCATTTCTTCAACTCAAGCGAAAGCAAGTTCAGAGCAACGCGGCGTGTGCGAGCTTTAACACGCTGTGCTGGTGTCCGTATAGCAAATGCAAATCGAATTTTAGCTGAATAATAAATTACACAACACAAATAGTTTAATGAATGTAAATAAACCGACTAAATGAATAGACGTTAGCTCCAGAGACGGCCCTGCTGAAAACGTTTCTGCAGGTCAGGCTGTCAGGGGAGGTGGGACACAGCACGGACACACGGAAACCACAGCTTCCCGGGAAAGCCAGCACTTTAGGTGCAACAAGCACTTCTCTTAATGCAGGCCACAGAGAAACGTCAGAGCTGCTCTACTGCCACCATAAAGCTCCAATCGGTTATAACCCATCTGTGGGTAGAGGTACAAGCACTGCATTTATTTCTCAGCAGCTTTACCACGCCAGGGACTGACTCGCCCGGGGAGCATAGCAGGGCTCTCCTGACAAGGGCATGGACACCCCTCCTGGGGCATGGACACCCCTCCTGCGGCACTGGCAATCCACGGATGGCAAATGGGACGTTATTCACTCCTAGCTCTTGTGCATCCACAGTAAAATTTGGCTGGACAGACCTAAACAACTCGCGCCACACTCCAGCCTCCCTGAAGTCTGTGGTTTTCCTGTGCTCGTATTGATACCAGGACACCGGCACCGCAGCCGTGCCCTGCGGCACTCGCAGTCCCACAGCTGCTGGCTCAGGCACTTACAAGCCACTGAAACACCTCGCGCTTTGGGTTTGGCACCCCAAGTTGCCCACGCTGTGCTCTCCACACCTGGGAACCACATTTAAACCCGTCTGTAAACTTTCTAGCGGGCCAAAGCTTCGGAAACTTAGTCCTGAAGCTAGCTGGCTGGGTAACCCTGCTACCACAACGTGCAATTCAAACATCACCGAAATCGGGAGCAAGGACTAGGACCTAAGGCAAAGTGCAAAGATCAGCACCAGCAAAAACATCGGCTCTGGTAGGAAGAGCACGTTTCTCAAATTTCAAGAGAGCCGGATGAAGGAATCACATTTCAGACATACTGAGAATCAGTCGATAATTCTCCAAGTACGCGGGTTTTATCCCGGCACGTCCCTTCGTTTCAGAAGGCCACCGAGACAGCGAGAGCCCAGCACGGGGATCTATCCCACGAGGCTGCGTGCAGAGCACCAGGCCAGGGACAGAGGCAG
>NW_010159536.1:2607-3142 GCF_000695765.1 Mesitornis unicolor
CTCCACGGCGTCGCGGGGAGGGCTCCAGCTTCACCACGCGCTGCCACCGCCTGTCACAGCCACCACAACGGCTCTGGAGGAAGCTCCACGCAGCACACGCCTGCAAACACCAACTTGGCCAGTCCTGAGAGCCCCGAGACCACAGAAGTGACGACGGGGAGCTCTGGGCAGGGTTCGCAGGGGAGATCTGGCGGCTGCAATGGTGTCCTCAGCAGCTCCCGCTGCCTTCCTGGCCCTGCAGCACAGACGTGCCCGTAACCCCACAACCGCCCACGGCTGGGCCCGCTCGGGGCCACGCACAGCCCAGGGAGAGGGGCTGGGAAACCCACCCGTCCCGCAGAAACCCCTCTGCTGGGGACACCGAGCACCCTGACCTACCTCGCACAGTGCCACGGCCCCAGCTGGCACCAGGGCCCACCCAAATCCTGGCCCAACACTCGCTCAGCGTCCAGCCTGGCACAGGCTTTGCAGGCTCAGCGCCGGTGACAGCAAAGGCAGGCTCACTCCGCTCTGCGCCACGCCGGGTGCCCGCAGG
>NW_010159536.1:3219-3708 GCF_000695765.1 Mesitornis unicolor
GGAGCTCCAGGCAAGCAGGGCGAGAGCCACCATCCTGTGGTTTTATGCTGCTGGACAGTAACACCACAAAACCCCTCTGGGCCTGCAGCTTCACCACAGGGCTGCAGCAGAGCTTTTGTCTTTAAAGAGAAGGGCAAACCAAGGAAATGCTTTTTTAGAACAGTGCCATCACTCCAGCATCACTCAGCCGTGGGAACTTGACTTCAGGCGCTGCTTCACGCGAATTTCTCCCTCAGGAGCAGCCAAATGGCTGGCGAGCACCACAGCAGTCATTGCTTCAGCCTGAGAGAAGAGCTTACGTCTGCGAGCGCAGAGCCACCCTCCCACCGAGGGAAGGTTTGTCCCCTGTGTAAGCGCATCCACGCTGAGCTGTCACGAAAACGCCCGATAACCGCTCGTCCCCGACTCGCTAACGTTAAAGAGGCGGAACGCAAGCGATCGCCACGCGGGCACGTGGGAGCTCCGCCACATCAGCCACACGCACGCAGG
>NW_010159536.1:3816-5515 GCF_000695765.1 Mesitornis unicolor
CGGTGCGAGCACTGCCCTGGGGACCGGTTTTACTTCTCAAACGCTAATAAAAAAGCCACGCATGGACTTGAGGCCTTTAAAGCTGCTAGAAATAACAACTTCCCAGTGCAACCAAGGGAGCACGGCGCGAGGAAGCGAAGCGAGGGCTGGAAAGCTGCGCCAGGAGAGGGGTGCGCTGCCAGGCTCAGCCATGAAGACAAACACGGGGCTCTGCAACACAACGCTGGCTCTGCCGTGTGCGAGGCAGGCCCGCGTCTGCAGCTGGATTTATTTATCTAGGTGCATGCTCCTGACCCAGTTACAGTGCTTTTCAGCTGGGAGACCCACGAGCGAGGCTGCTCAGCAGCGCAGGGAGCTCCCAGCAGGAGCTCGGCCCCTGTCCCACCGGCAGAACCACGCCGTCCCCCGGCTCCCATCCCCCTCCCGCTGCGAAGCCGCGTATTATCACGCTCCTTTCCTCTTCTTCACCTTGCAGCGCTGATCAGGTCACTCCTGCACAGTATTCCTCTGACTCTCCCCTCCCTGTTAAAACTGTGTATTAAAAAAACCCCAACTGCCAGCAATTCAGCCCGTTCCAAAACAGCGGCAAACCTCCAAGGTCGGGCGACAGACAGCGATAGCAGATCCCCAGATTAAGAACCAGCCTGACCTTGTTACTAACGTTACACTTGCCTCCGCAGCAGTTTTCCACCAACACCTGCATTCTCTGCTTTTTCAACAGAAGACGTGGCTCAGGATTTATCACACATACGGGTGGCCTGGAAGAACAGAGGGACCTAGCTCGAAAAAGCAAATCTCTGGGCCAGGCAAGGTCGAAAAGTGTTTTATGGCAGCCGAGAGCACTGCTAAACCTGCACGTGAGACCAACGTGTTCTCAGGCTGTGACCACCACAGGAACAGAAACAATCCAAGAAACCCTGCACACAACGGCTCCCTCGAGCTCATGCTAACGAATAAGACAGGTAACCAAACCCATAACTGCCCCCATCAGAACCCTTACAGGAACCCTACTGTCCACATTTTTGGGTGTTCTTGCACTCAAAAGGATGGAGGATGAGTGAAGCAGACACCAGCCCTCTCGCCTTTTCAGATGCGGCGAAGATAACGGCAAGTCTTGATACCCCCCCACCAAGAAGATAACCCATGCCCGACAGTGGACGGTGCTTCCTCAGCAAGGAGCCCACGGGAGCCTGCCCACCACCCAGCCACAGCAGGGTGCCCAAGATGGGGTGCACCGGAGCAGAGGACGATTTTCCCTGGCAGAGAAGGCCCTGGGACCCAGCGCTGGCGAGGAGGATGCCAAGGTGGTCAGCACAGCCCCTGCGCCTGGGAGCCATGCGGCCACCGGCACCGCCCCAGCCCCAGGCTCCCAGACCAGACAGGAGCCTCCCCCCCTCCTCCCCAGTCCCACATGTGCCTGAGCAATCCCGCAGCACTGAAACACGGGGAGGATTTTTCCCCTCCCTGCCTCCTTTGGCAACCAGCTCTTGCCCGGAGAGGGAGGGATTACAGCCGTAACTTTTTAACCCAGCTGCTGGCACTGCAGGCCTTGACGCCTGCTTCAAACGCTGGCATGGGGGGAAGGGGGAGGCCTTCAGCACTGCGCTCCCCACTCTTGAACCGCGTCCAGCATTAAACAACGATGAACTTTGGTTTAGGTGACAAACTTCAAAAATTCACCTCTCCGCTGCAGAGGCAG
>NW_010159537.1:0-2122 GCF_000695765.1 Mesitornis unicolor
GCACCCGCCCAAAAACCGAGGTCATGGCACCGAAATCGGGGATAGGAAAAAAAACCCAAACCGCTCACACCAACGCAGCGTTAAGGCACAGGCGTCTTTTATTCAACATCGGGTGCGAGCGGGGGATTTATCCCATCCAAACCCTGCACGCAGCCACCGCCGCTTCTCTTGGCGTGTTTCTACACAGAAGTTTCGGGGTTGCATCATCTAATTATGTCTACAATTATCGGATAATCTAATCTAAGTATCTCCTGAGTCCTTCCCGGATCAAACCGCGCCGGGGTTTTGCTGGATCTGCAGGGCACTGGCGCCGTCCCCTCTCCCATACACGGCCCATCCTCCGCTCCTGAATTAATAATTCCTCAGTTTCCCCTCTCGTGGTCCCGACCGGGTTCAGCTGCGACCTCTTCAGAACGTCACCAAAACCAGGTCCTTGACGGGCTCCTGCTTCGGGGGGTCTGCAACGGACGGGACACCCGAATCGGCGGAGTGGGGATGGACAGACAGACAGGCAGACAGACAGACAGCCCTGCCCAGCCTCGGGGGCTGCTGCCCCCCTGCGGCCCCCCAAGGGGGAGCTGGGAAGGGAAGCAGCCATGGGGGGGAGTCCCCTCTCCCAGCACCCACAGACCCTGCTGGACTCAGGTCCCCCAAGCAGGGCCGGGCTGGGAGGAGGCACCCGTGGGGCTGGAGCCGGGGATGGGCAGCAGGAGAGCCCCACGGGCACCTCCCGGGCACCTCCCGGGCACCACCGGCAGCCGAGGAGGGCAGGCCAACGGGTGAGACCCTGCGGGGGTACCAACCGTCGGGGAAACACAGACAGGGCCATCCCGGCAACCCTGGGGCTGTGCTCCCACCATCGGCTTCCCTGCGTGGGGACTTTGCCGCTGCCACCGGCTGCCGAGAGGTTTTGCGCCACGGCAAATCTTAGCTATAGGCTTTATAAATCACCTCGTTAACGGCACGGCCAGTAATTAACGGCCATTAATTAATAATTAACGCTGGCGTTGCAGGGTCGGTTACCTCAGCTTCACCAGATGACACCAGAATGGGGGTTTTACTGGTGGTGGGGTAACGGGCAACCACCAAAACATCCCAATTCCCCGGCCCCGATGCTGCCCAGCCAGGAACAGGCGGGACCCCCCTGTTGTAGTCATGGGGAAATTCTGGTTGATTAAAGTAGGCGTTTGTTTGAGCCGTAGAGTTCAGAGAACACTTTGACCGACAGTAGAAGTAGGTTGATGATTAAGTCATTAGAACAGGGATTACGGGATAGGTGTGTGCAGGTGCTTGGAAAGGGTACGAGAAGAATAGGCCGTAACTTCTCTTTTCTCTCCCCATGTCAAAATTATATAGGGGGTGAGCTTTTGAAGTAATTCGGTGTCTTATACGGCGTGACAGTGGGGAACCAACCGAGGTAAAGGGCAGATTAAAAGGTGATCATCTTATGCGTGCTCGGACGATTTGGCTTTGTTAAAGATGTTTAAACGGGCTGTGGAAATGTTTGGGCTTGGGAGCACGATTAGAGGAGGATTCCCCCGTGCTTCCCCAGCGCTGCAATATAAAGAAACGCCTGCTTATGTGCAGCTACGTAGAGAGGTTTTCCCATCGATTGCGACCCCGTCAACACCCCGACCCGCACCCGGCACCGCCACCGGGACCCGCGGTGCTCCCCACCATTTACCGGTGTGGCTGCGCTGGTGGGAGCGCAGGTCGCTCTTGCAGCCGAAGCTCCTCCCGCACTCGGCGCAGCCGAAGGCCCCCACGCCGCCGTGGATCTTCTGGTGGTGGCCGAGCTTGGTTTTGGTGCTGAAGCCCTTCCCGCACTCGGCGCAGATGAAGGGGCCGCTGCCGCAGTGCAGGCGCTGGTGGGTGCTGAGGTTGCCCTGGTACTTGAAGCTCTTCCCGCAGCTGGTGCAGACGAAGGGAGCTTTGCCCGTGTGGACGCGCTGGTGTTGGGCCAGGTTCCCGCTGTGGCTGAAGGTTTTCCCGCAGTCGCTGCAGCTGAAGGGGGGGTCCCCGCTGTGGATGCGCTGGTGCTGCACCAGGTTCCCGTTGCGCCGGAAGCTCTTCCCGCACTCGGAGCAGATGAAGGGGCCGTCGGCGCTGTGGCTTTTCTGGT
>NW_010159538.1:0-701 GCF_000695765.1 Mesitornis unicolor
ACGAACCATTAAAAACCGATTTTAAACCAGCACAGCCCAGTTTAAACCATTGAAAACCCATTCCAATCCAGTTTAAACCACCCCAGACCATCCCAGCTCCGTTTAAACCATTTAAATCCAGTTTAAACCCTTTCAAACCCATTCCAATCCAGTTTAAACCACTTCAAACCCATTTCAAACCATTTCAATCCAGTTTAAGCCCATTTTGGACCATCTCAAACCTATTCCAATTCAGTTTAAACCACTTCAAACCCAATTTAAACCATTTCAATCCAGTTTAAGACCATTTTGGACCATCTCAAACCCTTTCAATCCAGTTCAAACTCTTTCAAACCCATTCCAATCCAGTTTAAACCATTCCCATCCAGTTCAAACCCTTTCAAACCCATTCCAATCCAGTTCAAACCATTTCAAGCCCTTTCCCACTGAATTAACGGTTGATTTTCTGGCCGTATCCCCCAGGAGGAAGAACCGGGGCGACCCCAGTGAGGTTGTGGCGCCCCCCCAAAACCTGGGGTGAACTTAGGGGCTACTCAGACCCCCCCCAAACCCTCCATGGTGGCGGTGACACCCCTCAAACTGGGGGGGGGATGCCCCAATGTGGTGATTTACCCCGTGCCGTGCACCCCAAGGGGCTCCCCTGCCAATCCATTTTAAACCACTTCAAACGCAATTTAAACCATTTCAATCCAGTTTAAGCC
>NW_010159539.1:0-825 GCF_000695765.1 Mesitornis unicolor
GTGGGTCCCATGGCTGTGCCGTGGGTCCTGGACTGTGCTGTGGATCCCATTTCCAAAATTCCCTCTTAAAATTAACTAAACTACAACAGAAATAAAAGGGGTACGAACCGCTGTGTGTTCAGCCAAAGAACTCCCTGTTTTGGGGCAGGGTATATATATATGTATGTATTTATGTGTATGTATTTATATGTGTAATGAGATGTAATATAACATAATAATTTTTATATATTGTATATTATATCTATATATTACATATATACACACTGAGCCCAGCCCAAATACGCTCAGCCCACCCCTGATGGCTCCAACCATGAGAAACCAGCACGAGTGAGCTGCAGAGCTGCCCCCAGCGGAGGCGAGGAGCCGGGGGTCGCACCCCAGTGGTGCTGGGTTGGGGGGCACAGGGGTCCCCGCAGCTCCCTCACCCTCTGCTGCGTCTCCCCAGTGTCCGAAACGATGAATGGCTCCGAGCTGGCCAGCACCACGGCGTCCAGTCCCAAAGCCAAAGAGGAGCAAGCGGTGAATGGCCACGATGAGAAGGAGAACAACCCCTTCGCCGAGTACATGTGGATGGAGAACGAGGAGGACTTCAACAGGCAGGTGAGCGCGGCCGCGGGCCCGTTTCGGGGAAAATCCTCCAAGGAACAAGCGATGGGGTGAGAGGAAACGGCCTCAGGTTGTGCCAGGGCAGGGCGAGGTTGGATGTGGGGGGAGGTTTCGTTATTTAAAGGATCCCGGTGGGACTCCCGCAGCTCCTGGCTGTGGAGGAACCGCGCGATGGAGCAGGGGAGCAGCCCCGCGGCGTCCTCCCCGCGCCCCGCTGGG
>NW_010159539.1:851-1236 GCF_000695765.1 Mesitornis unicolor
GAGCTGGAGGCCCCTCCTGCCGTGAGCCCAGCAGCTGGAGAGACACCAACCAGCCTGAATATACACAGAGAGAGATGGATGGATATGGATATATCTATGTGTGTAGATATGGATATGTATCTATGTGTGTATTTGGATATATGTGTGTGTGTGTATGGATGTATCTATATGTGTGTGTATATATATGTGTGTATATATATATATCGTGAATATATACATATATAGAGATAGATAAATAGGTATGGATATATATCTATGTGTGTACATATGGATATATGTCTATGTGTGCAGATATGGATGTATCTGTATGTGTGTGTATATTTGGATATATATATGGATGTATCTATATGTGTCTGTATACATGTGTATATATATGTGTGTGTAT
>NW_010159540.1:0-5000 GCF_000695765.1 Mesitornis unicolor
AACGTTCTGTGATTCTGTGATTCTGTGTGTCCTGGGGATGCCACCTGACTCATCTCCTCCGCCCTGCCCCTAGCATGCGTATGCCAGAAGTTTGTCACCTGGTAATGTCCTTTTGAAGCAAACTAGGTAGGAGTCAGAAAATTATTTTAAAGAAATCAAATTGATGGTATAGGCAACTACAGTCATTACTTTTCTCGTTTTTATCCCTGCCAGCAATCAGTAATTAATTAAAAACTGTACCTCGGTTGTCCCTGAAGAGGGAGGAAGCTTTTTCGGTAGCTGCTGCTGCCCCTCCTCCTCCTCTTCCTCCAGTATGCCTTCGCTGTTGTCACTCTGAGTAGCTTCATCACAGCTAATACTCCTCTGAACTCCTCGTCTGTCATCAAACTCAGCAGCACTGTTCTCACTGGTATCGCTACAAACACTGTTCTCTCTGCTTCGAGACTTCAAAATTGATTTACGAGGGACATATTCTCCATTCACAACATCAACAAAGACTCTATAAAGGAAAATGTTAGCTTTAATAAACCATTTCAGGATTAGATGACAAATTTACAGTGATCTTGCTTTGTCTTTTGTACAAATTAATTATGATGTGCTTTTCTAACTTTTTCACTGCAGAATTATGATACTGTACCTTTAGAGGCATTTTATTTACCCATGTACAAGAATCAGTTCTGCAGAGCAAACATTGTTATGCCCTTTATTCAAGCATTAAGTTGGTACACTTCTTCAATAGAAAATGTATAGTTCTTTGAAAAGTATTAGAAAACAGAATAGCGTGAGTTACAAAAAGTTAGAAAAAAGGTAAACTAAATGATTATCAGTGTTGTTTCTGTCAGAAAACAGAGGGTCACGATGACTCAAGGTTTTCTAGAATGAAGTCCTTGTCAAATGTAGAATATAAAAACAAATACTTGAAACATTCATTGCATATGGAAAGGATGAAGCTTTTTCCTGACAAGTGCCATAATTTTCTGCTTTCAGTTCAAAAAAAAAAATAAAAATCAGCTTTTAAGATTGTATCAACACAAAGACACTTTTCAGGTATTAACAGACTGGAAACCAATAAAGAGGCCGCTTCCTACATTTTGTACTCCATCTCCATGACTTAAAGTCAAGGTGGGGGGGTGGAGGAGAAGGAGAGGCATTGGAAGACAGCACCAATTTTATCAAACTCATAAAGGAGGAGTCCGATGACTGAATAAGTATTAAGGGTGTTACTTAACAGCTTTATTCATCAAGCACTCATGGGGACACTTGCATATCTCTACAGAAGATACACTGTCATTTTCTCTACACTTTCATTTCTAAGTAGTGAATTCAGTTCCAGCTCGCTCTTTCAGGAGATAGCAGGCTCAGTTTCATACTATAGGTGAACAGAAATTAAAAGAGAAGACCTGCTAAGGGGAAAGCTCACGTGCCAACGCTATAAATTACACACCGGTAAATGTCTGCTGGGGTTTTGATGTTAGGCAGTTCTGGAGTTGCATGGCCATTGCCATTGCTGTTCTTCCTTTTACGCTTGGCCTCTTCTTTCTTTTCACTGAATTTCAAAGTAGTATTTTTTCCTGTGTTTATTCTTACCTGAAAATTGAACACAAATGAGGTCTAGACCATAAAATCAACAATCACCAGGCTGCAGATCAACTGATTTCTGACATTCTCCTATCCAAGCAGTTGGGGACTACAAAGCATAGATAAGTTAAACAGATGTATGAACAGTAACATTCATAGTGTGAACTGTTTATTCTTTACCATTTGCATTAGGATGGGGTATTTCTTTGCACTAATGTGCTTATTCAAACTCTGCTCAACAGCTGAGCTGTTCAACAGTTAATTTCAAGTAATTTTAAAAACTTCCAGACAGGATATGACCTTTTACAGCCAGAAGCCAGAACAGCAAGGTATGTATCTGAATATCATTTTTTTTAATACCATATTTGAAACAGTGGGTTTCAAGCATTTGAAAAAAATCCAAATAAACTTCACGTACAGTTAGCATTCTACAGTATCTACATTATCTAAATTTTTCTATATTAGATATGGTATATGTGCTTTATGCAATCTCTTGAAAGATAAAAATAATGAAGTACAAACCCTTTTAGGTTCAACAGTGTGAGAGAAAAAAATAGTTGGAACAGAGCTATCTCCAACATCTGTGTCATCTTCATCATCACTGTGATAATAAGTAGAGCCATTAACTTGGCCACCAAACAAGTCTGAATGTGTTACTTCTTTATGGAAGCTGCCCTGAGTAATACAGTCTTCTGCTCTGTATGTCCCATTCAGATCTGTCCTCTTGTCTTCTTTCTCCTCTTCAGAGGAGGCTGTATCTTCTCCATTTGCCTCAACTGTATCAGGCGTCCTATGAAATGAAAAATGTAAGTGAACTGAGGCAATTTATACTCTTGAGAGACATAGCCATACAAAGTAATGAACAAGCCTGTACATAATTTTCTTTACCCAGGTACTGCATTTTTAGCCAGATTGTGGAACCCTTTTTATACTCTATGACTATGTCCTTTCCATGTCAACTGGAAATGCCAAAACTGACATTTTGGCCAATGACATATGTATTGCTTTAGGATCAGAATAAATCCAAGGATGTTATTAAACACTAAATGTGTAACTCCTACACTGTAAACAATGGATCTTCCTAGCCTGTGGGAAATGGATTTTACTTCCCCCTTTTCTATCATCTCAAACTACTAAATACTGCAATGCTGGACTGCTGTGGTTGCACAGAGGCAGATTTTAGCACCTCTGACCTTGCAGTGCATGCATTGTTCATGTTCCACCCTTCTTCCACCTATTATAATTTTAACTGCTTCAGTCTAGTCAGCTGTTTGGACTTATAGTGAGATCCTTCATGGACAAACAGAATCACACACCTGTAGCTTTCTGAACTACAAACCTGACTGTGCTACAGCAGTACTGTACCTGTCAAGTTCACCAAGTATCTCTTCTTGTCTCTCCAGCTCTTCTAAGCGGGCCCACAGTTCATCCTCTGACTGAAAACGGCCCATTGATTTTGTATCATTTCCGTTTGCTGCAAAATCTACCTCAAAAACATTTGATACTTTTGGCTTGGAATGAGGTTTGTGAGCAGTTCGGTATTTTCCTGTGTAACAAAAAATAAGATGCAATTACTAAAGCAATTGAAAAAAAAACCAACAAAAAACAATGGGGAAAAAAAACCACACAGGAATTAAGGAATATGGGCAGAACATTTTCCATTTCAAATTATTGTTTAACTGTTTAAGTGAAACTGCCAATGAACCAGAGCACCAGCACAGGATAATAGTCTCCGGATGTTACAGAAATACTGAGGCAAAGCAGAGATGTTTATTTACAAAGCAGGAGATACTGAGCCTGTGACAGTTTTATTACAGTGTGGGGTTTTTTACCTCTTGCTCCAAACAGCAGACTTTGATTTGTTCTGACAGACACCAACATGTGAATGTGACATTTGCTCATCATCCCATTAATAGCACATTTTATTAACTGGGAAAGCAAACCTAGTTTGTACTTTAGCTCATTTTGAACAAAGTCACCTATATTTAAAGAGCAGAGTCTTTTTGTTTTGGGTTGTATTTTTTTACAGTTACAATGAAGATCATTCAAAATGAGCTCCAGAGTCATCTGGAAAATCTGACCAAAATCCAGTCATTATGAATCACTTATTTTGATGAAAAAGACACACTCTGAAAAGCATACAAAAACCTACCTTCCAAAAATAATAAATATATTTAAAGCTTCAGAGGTGACCTGAGATATACACTTATGAGTAAACAGTAGTCACCGACAAGTTCTTGCTGGCATTTAAAAGCTTTGCTACACAGTAAAATAGTGCATTCACTGAGGATGGGGAATACTTTTTTACTCTTTGAGTGCTGTCTAGCACATAGGAAACAAAACTAATGCTTTAGCCCTGTCTGTGTGAAGGGCAGGACTGCTGCTTTAATCCCCCTTCTCCTCGAGACTAGAGCTCCTGGGGGCACCGCCTGTTTCCGCATGGTCCTAGACAAGTTCCCAAGGGAAGTTCCCTGCTCTCTGCCCATCAGCACGCCCACACAGCACCTGCACCTCTTTACAGGAGTGAGGACCCCTCCCCTTCCATCACTGCCACAAATACTCCCAACATTTTGTCTGTACAGTGGGACTCCAGTATCTCTACAGGTCTTCGTGAAACTCTGCTTTGCACATCGAATCAACAGTAATATAATGCCTTTGTTATTCAGCATCCCTCAAGCTTTAAAATCACTATTAACCAATTGTGTGGCCATTTAAAAAAAAAGATTAAGAACTCATGGCTTAAAGATATCCCTATTCAAATATGTCATCTTATACTTTAATCCCGAGTTAAATACAAATTCAATAGCAACATTAAAAAGCAAACAGGTGACTGTAAGTGATGCTGGAATGTGCGTCCCCTACTCTTCCACAGGATAGCATTTTTCATCATCTCATTAAGAAAAGGCTGAAATGTATTTTACTGAGATTTGAATATAAATTGAGGTAAGCCAAGCAATCAGAGTAGCTTGCAAGAATTTCATTTCGTATAATTACAAAATTAATAAATAAAATTTGGAAGGATTAGTTAACAATCTATTTCAATTTGATTTACAGATTGTGCCCTCATGATTTCTTTCTGTTACCCTTCCGTCTTAACCACTGACTTGACTACCAAGGTAGCACATGGCTTCCTGACCAGCACTTCAACATTAGGAGGTTTTTCCTCCTAATTCTAACAAAACTTCTGTCAGTTAGGAAACCAGGTCAGATCTCAAAGGCAACACAGGATAACCACTTGCTGCTCCAATATCCACTGTGCTCACTCACTGTTACTACAAAGCACCACCACTCACTTCATACACTAACCAAAAAAAGTGAAGTATTAAAATCCGGAAAAAAGGAGAGTCAGCAATAAATTAATGAGATCCTCAGGATACTTGTTTTTGTCTTTCTCAGAGATACAGCCCACTTCCATGTGAACA
>NW_010159540.1:10000-38187 GCF_000695765.1 Mesitornis unicolor
CATCCAGGTGGAGTCTGACAAAATTAAGATCGGTATTTGAAACACACTGTTAAAAATCCTCTGAAACTTCTTTCCTGTTACTGTGTTCAAACATTTTTGTTATGATGGACAAGTGAAATATGTTTATGCCCTAAGCACTGCACTTTCAACACAAGGCAGAAGGCAGAAGGCTCTTCTGTCTGGGCAACTACACGTTACTGCGATTTTGCAAACCTACTTTAAGAACTACCCAGCTCTCAAACGTTAGTTCATCTGAGACACTGCTTTCTATATCCCCTCGTGCCAATTAAATAATGAATCCTTTCAACAGCAATTTATAAAATATTAAAAACTTAAGTTTCACTTTTACCTTAAAGTTATCATAAAAAACAAACTAATTTGCAAAAGAAGAAGGTCATAACCGCCTGAAAAGGAAACACAGCTTTGCTAAGACTTAAGAATTGGGGGAAAGAGGGCACAATTAAAGCCTTATACTAATAATATTAATAGACTTGCACTCTTTGTTCAACTCAAAACTAATACAAATGCAAATTTTCAGGAGGAAAGACTTACTATATAAATTAGTTTCAACAGAGGATCTCTAAGACCTTGCACCTACTGGTCCTATATACCCTGAAGGAGCTAAAAGCCTTTGTGAAGAAGTAAGCTGATTTTCTATTTTAAAATTCTTTTTTTGGAATCATTAAAGCAATACAAGAAGAAGAATTCTCATACAATACTAAGAAGGAGGCAAAGAGATCCTTTCTACCACGGGATCAGCAAAGTCACACTCCAAGAAAAATTTTTAAGCAGTAACTCACTTGATGAATTTAGCTAGCTCCTCACTCAGCACTGCTTCTATTTATGATCCTTACATGATCACCAGACCTGTAGCGTGTAAAAAACCTCATACACCTTGAATTACTTATTTTCACAGGGTATAAGTATGGCAGAGCACCCTGCTATTCCCATTTTACAGACGGGAACATTTAATGAGGGAAAACTTAACTACAAAATATCTTACTTGAAAAACTATTTTCCAAGCATTTTCTCACTGTTATTGCTCTTTTCTTTAACTCTCCTTTTGCCCATTAACTTTATTATTTGATTAAGTAACTCTCTCATCTAGAGGCTAATCCTAAAATGTCACAATACATACATAGCTACTCCCAGTATAGTTTTCTGGCTAGGGTATGCAGTTGTAAATGTTTCAGAGTTTGCATTTATTATAACACTAGGCATTTCAGATAACGATGTGTGAAAATATATTAATAATCACAAAATGATTACAAAATGAACTTAAGTAGACAAAATGAGTTTGTAGTTGTACTTGCAAAATGAAGTCTACTTAGTGACTCACAGGTTCAGATCCCTCCTCCCCCTCTGCACACAGATGAGGGAATTATGCATGAAACAGTCAAGGCAACACACAACTACCACCAGGTGGGTGAGATTACTCTCATCCTGATTTGAACAGATTCAGTTTCGTATGCTTTTTTCCCCTGTTGATATTTTGCAGTGTATCACATCCAATTCCTTAAGAATATATTACTTGCAGCAAATAGTTTAGAAAGAATATTATGCATTTTGGAAACGGCTACTCAGGCAAACACCCATCCTTTCCAACAAGAAGTATGAAGACATAGCTCAGACTTCTGGGGTATTTCAAAAGCATTTGCCTTTACACCAGACAACCTTTGTGTCAAATGTACAGTCATTTCCATCAGTTAAGTTGTTTCTAAGAAATAGCTTAAGATTATCCCCTGAAAAATGCTCTGCATTTGCATTTCCTACTGGATAAAATACTGTTTCCAAAAAGTATTCAACGTCTCAAGCAGTGCCAACACACACCCTTCAGAGGACACAGCTCCTTCCACACACAACCAGTCCTGCTCCCCTTACACAACTCCTCTGAGAGCCGCCTCGTCCTCCATCAGACACAGCAGCGATCACCTCCCGCACGCAGTATTATTCAGTTAATTCCTATCAAAAATGTCCACAGGTTTTTTTGGTGTATAATGCACCCTCCAAAGTCCAAATCAGAGAGAGGTGGTGATAGCTTTCATACAAAATGCTCCCATCTGTGCTTTCAGCTCTTGAAGGTAGTCTCAATATACATAAACGTCTAGCTTGAGACCAATTTTCCTCAGGCTTTTATTTTACATTCATAGTAAATGTGATGCTCAGCTGTTTCTTAAACACCACAAGTGTCTCAGTCATTGCCTCTATATCTAAATATTGTCCAACAGCCATCTAGGTTACGTTGCTTCTGGAGCACCAGCTTGTGATGCTGCTTGCCGAACAGGAGCACATTGGTTTGCTCTGGTAGGTAAGGACAGTGAGCAGTTACACAGTGTGTTTCATTTTAAAACGCTGTACAAACATTAACTAATCTGCCCAATGCCCTGTGAGGGAGGTAGGTATTACTCTCTCCTATTTTACAGATGAAGAAACAGACAGTTTAAGTGATTTGCCCTGGGCCACACAGCACGTCACCAGGACAGCTGGGATTACCACGATGCTCTGTCCCCATGTCCCTGGTCATTCATGCCCGTCCCAGAGGACAGACAGGGCTCCCAGTCGGCCAAAGGAGAGACCTGCCCATGGCCAGGGCCCTCAGCGAAGAAGGGGTCTCCTGGAAAAGAGCTCATGCACCTGACTGCAGGAGAAGCTCAGGGTTTGGTGTCTTAAACTTACTTGTTCCTGTGCATCCTAAAAGCAACCAACATCATTCACTGATTTTTAAAATGTACCGTATCTACTGAGAAGCAATTCACTTGACCAACTACAGGGGTTTTTATTAATTGAGACTCCCAGAAAAATATCGGCAGAGGGAGAGAGACTCCATAGTCTCCTCCTCTTAACTACCCTGTGGTTTAAGCTTCTTAGAGCCTTTTAAGACGGATTGAACCAGAGGCTGTTGTCCAACTTTGTCACATCCAATAATCTGAGAAAAGTCTGACATGGCTTTCAGGTGAACCCGAGTAGTTCCTATTTACATGTCGCGGCTAAACCACTCGGAAAGATAGTTCAGTGCCACAGTCTCTAAGACTGTTTCCCAAGACTGCCAAAAGGAAAAGGTATTTGAGTCAGAAATCAGGATATGTAGATTTCTTCAGCACAGCAGCCTTTGAATATTTACAGGCAGCAAGATTTCTTTACATTTAGATCATTCTTTTCCAGCTCCCTTATTAGTCTGAAAGGACTTGACTGGATTTCTTTACACTATGATTAGCCATTTTTAAGAAGCAGCCTTCTGCTTGCTATATATATACTGGGAGAGGAAAAAAATAATTGAAGAACACATTTCATATTGTTGAAATGAAGTCCACCGAAGCCAGATTTTACAAGACATGACAACCTACAAACTGACACAAATTCTCATCTATGCGTTTTGGCTTTAATGGGTTAATTAGCTTGGCTGGATACAAATTTTAATTATCTGAGTTTGACATTAATGTCCTTGGAGTGTTGTCTATAAGGATTTGGGGAATCACAGACATTATTTTAGTTACTTCTGGAAACTGTGTGTTACATTGGGATTTAAATAGTAAGAACAGACAAGAATAGTGAGAACAGGTTGAGCTATTTTGAGAAGTCAGACTTTGTGAAACAGGACAAACTGAGATGAAGCCTGGTCTACCTTGCTAAGTTCAGTTAGTCTTCGAGGGAGCCTTGTGGACATAACATTGAAGAGAAAAACTGGAAAGTTAGGAAATAATCTCCCTTGAGGGTAGGTGAATGGACAGAAATTTTAGACTAATATTTCATAGAATTCTATATGCAATTGAGATTTAGAGTTAAGATTTCTTCATCGACTAACACAATTTCTCTAGTAGAAGATAACCAGTCTTAAGATGGTTATGTATACACAGAGTGGTTATACAAGCCCGGGAACCAGCACCTACCTCAGTTACCTACAGCGGCTCAGTTCCTCCAGAGTGAGAACCGAGTACGGGCACCTGAAGGCAGCACCTCAGCCGTTCTCACTCCCCACCACAGAAACGCTGGGTGCCACCATCCCATGTCAGGTACAGAAGGGAGGTTACAAAATATTGTTTTGCATGCAAAATCTTTGATTAGCAATTTCTAGCACAATTATGATTGACCCCTAAACAAAACAAGAATCCCTGTCACACGGTCTGTTAATGAAGTATGTTAATATTACTGAGGTGCGAGGTAAAGTATCATGTTATCTAAAGCACATACTCCACTTGTGAATTCTTTGGAGATGGAAGGTATTTCCTTGCACAAGTACAGCACTACAGTACCATTACAAATACTGTTAATGGGTTGAGTTATGGCATCCTGTTTTAAGTGCTTTATTTATTTTCTTGCTTTTAAGGGTTTGCGTAAGTAGATCATCTGAGGATTTTTAACAGTATTTCAATAAATATATATTTAATCTGCAACAAAATATTTTTTAGCTAATAGTTTTCCAACAAACTATCACAGGTTACTTGAAACAAAGATCTACAGTTCTGCAGAAAGTAGTATCTACTAAGAGCTTTTCAAAGCATGCTTCTATTTCATTCTGTTCTTTTTTCTAGAGATGCATTTGTTCTTAAGATTCAAAAGATAATCCTGATTGCTTTTTGTGTATATGGATTTAAGCTCTCTTTGTGCTTGCAATAACATAAATAAATGCATTCGTTGTAACAGCAACTGCACTAGTTCTTTAAAATGCAACGCAACCCTTTGTGCAGTAGCTCTGCACCTTTTAAAGACAGCCTTCATTCTGTTTTCCATGTCTCTTGGTGTGAAAACCAAAGTCATTTGGATTTTCTTCTGTAAAAGTTTGTATAGATAATTTAGCTTTAGGAACACTAAGTAAATGAAATGCATTTCTCTTTTAGGTTCACAAACCTATGTAATTGCTAGAATTATATGAATACATTTAAATTCCTCCTAGATGAAGGAGGGTGGCATTCAGACAACTCCTCTGTTGCCTACTAAGATTTATAAAAAGGCAGAGGCTTCTTTGAATCACAATATCTAACATACAGAAAGGAGTCCATTCTCTGTACTTTCTTCCACAGTGTTCTGGTTAAAATACCTGGACTGTGGTCCTGTGAGAAACCAAGCACCTCCCGGGAACTGCAGAGCAAATTTAGAGCACTTAACACTCCACCAAATCAGCTCCTAACTTAACAAGGGTAAGGAAGGACCTGCTGGAGGTTATCAAACTCAAAAGTGCTAGTCACAAAAAATGGTAAAAAAATGCTCAAAAGCACAGTGAAAGAAAATGTTCCAGCATGCAGAAAAACAGGGTTGTTTTTTTTTATAAAGAAAAGCAACAGCTAGACTTCTTTCTAACATTGCCTTCATTTTTTGTTCTTTTCCCCAAAAAAAGTGAGTAGGCAAGTTTGTGTTACATTCTTTAGAATATAAAGGCAGTTATTTTCATCCTTGGATGAAACATTAAAATCTCTAAAGGCCTCAGTCACTCACAGATGGGAAACGGGAAGCCTCACTATCATATAATTTGGAGACAATATCCTTTTTTCTGGAAATGCTGATAAGGAACAAATTCAAACTGGTCTCCATCCGCCTGGATCATCTTATTTATTAAAAACAATGGTATCTTTTAAACCCTGTGTACTAAGCTATCGGTCAATTTTGATTGACACAAATATTTGTATTAAAGGTTACATACTGCAATTTACAATTGGGTACTATCACAATACTGTATGTTAATGTAATCAGTATTTTCATTTCATGAATTCATTTGCTGCATGACACTGCAAGGGTATTCTTACATATACTGAAGACACAATTGCTAAGTAGTTCAACAATTCTCCTTTAAGTGGGATTTTTTTTTTTAGCTGATAAATTTTTGACACAATAAAACCACTCCTAGTTCTGTGTCTATGTTTTAATTGCCCACCTTTTAAAGTGTTTAGACACTTGGAATACCTAGCATACTGAATTAATCCACAAATATTTACAAGAAAAATCTATTTAATTTCTTTCTATAGTAACTACCACAGGGACTATTGTAATGAAAAATTTACTATCTTAAAGAATTAATGCGATTACTGATATAGAGGAAAAAAAGTAATTTATATCATCACAAACACGTAAAAGATATAATCCCATATTCACAAAAAGAATCTTTATTCCCTCTTTGAATTCTGAGACAATACAGTCTTGCCTTGAGGAGAACAGAAATATTATGAAGTACCTTAAGCAAGATAATTGTAAGCGAAAAAACTACAATTGCATTATTGTTGTGCTAAACTGTGACATACTTAAAAAGCTAATTTCTTTTATTATAATGGAATTTGGTGTGCATATCCTTTAATCTACTTCACTATTTCTTCACGTTTTTACATACAAACATATGTGTAAAGTGTTTCCCATTATCTGTACTACCTGGTTTAACAAACTGCAAGAAATTTAAAACAATTAAAAATATACTTAGCAATTTCATAAACTTCACTATACTTATTTTTTTAACAGTTCTGGAACGCACTGCACATCTAGGATGTTACAAAAATGTGCAAATGAAAGATCTACTGCCACTCAAATATTATTCAAGAAGATATGATCAATATTTTATGAAAAAGTAACATTTGACATGAGTGATTGTCCCAAATTTTACCAATTACATGTCAACCAATCACAATGCTGAGCAGTTTGCATCTAAATCAAAAGCTAAGCAAACAAAAATGTATCCTCAAAATAGGGCTTTCTACAGCTATGTCAGTTAAAGTGCATTTACTGTTAAAATTCAGTACAGTCACCCTTCAATTATTCCTTTCAATTAAATAAATTTTAACCAAGAAATTAATCTGCTGTCGCTGGGCATTTCTCCATTCCACAGAAGCAAACATTTTTTCACTCATTCTCCTTTAAAAAGCAAATTTAACAAAACTACTAAGACAAAAAGGATGACCTAATTAGTACTAAGCAGTATTTAAAACCTTTATATATAGTACACTCTTATTGCTACCCCTAACTTCCAAGGCTTTATCCTCACTGACACTGATTTATCTGGCACTATTACTGCTTAAGCACACAAATTCACATTGTCCATTCTTGCACACATCCAGCATACACGGAAGGAATCAAACTGTAACAAAAAATTTCTGTGAACCTTCCTCAAATTAACTGTTATGGCAGTGGTGTCCTCAAATGCAAACAGGGTCACCCCTGGGGACCAGAGGTCTTCAATGGGCAGAGCCATGAAAAACCAGTCAAAGGCAATAAAGAAAACTCCCCAGAACCTGCAAGAAACAACACTCAGAAGTGAGTGAATCACAGGAATCTCTTACCCTTCTCTAGCCTGAATAGATGCTCTCCCACTCCTCACAACTCAGGAGAGTGGGACACAAGATACGGTAAGCAATGAAAATGTCCTGTATTTATTTCCTTATAACTTTCAATTTCTGTTAAAGCACTCAATTAGTGTTCTACTAATTAAGTTCATTTCAGTTATTTGAACAGATTTGACCAGCTAGTTATGAAAAAATACCCATCTAAATTAAGTACAGTAATACTGGATAAAAAAAAGTAGGTCAGTGAAGAAACAAACCATCAACAAATATTGCCAGCTTTCTGTTTGGGAAGCAGTTTCAGCATGAGCCTTTCTTTGCCCTGTTCAGACCCCAATTCCTATATATCAAAGCCTTTAAGCACACATTGGCCTTAAGTACATGCTTAAAAAAAGCTTTGCTGCGTTAGGACCTTGCAACTGGCACACAGGACATTCGGCACTGCGTGCAATGTAATCCCCTGCAGTAAGCATGCCCTCTTTTCCAGAGTGTGTGACCTACTCACAAATTTTGTGTCCAAAACAAAAAGATTATGTACTAAAAATCAAATCACATTGTGTCAATGTACTGATAATGCCCAATATACATCACCCTGGAAACTATGAAGCTCCTATGCTCAAAAAATGCCAGTGAAATGAAATGCCAGTTATGAAAATAACTACAGTGCAATGCACAAGAGACTTTAAACTAATACTTGTGAAACATCAGTCTTTCACATTTGTGCCACAAGTGGCCAATACACATTATATAGCAATGGCCTACAGGTCTTTCACGAATATGTTTTTTCTAATTAGAATAAACAAACAAAATCTCCAGTATTCTCCTATAAGTTGTCCTCATTTAGTGTGAAAATAATTGAAAGAGTTTAAGTCAGTTATAATTTTTAAAGGAGAAAAGTGTATCCATGAAAGAATTATTTTTTTTTTCAGAATCGTATGTACTAATACAGTTTTTATAATCCAAAAGTGAAAACAGCCCTTTAAATAAAAAGTTTTTAGTTAATACCAGTGTTTTGGAGCCTCCCACTGGCAGCCATCACACAGCTGAAGTGAACTATCAGCTGAATGGAGGGTTTATATCCAGGCATCAATGACAATTTTGCTTTAAAAGAAATGAGTATTTCTGAGTACTTATTTTAAATGCAATTTAAAAGATCATAAAGGAAAGAGTCCAGCATTTATTGTGTGTCTCCCAGCAGACTACTTAATGTTCAAACATCTACTCTGCAAAGGTCAAATGATTTCACTGAATGTAACAGTGACAAAAATATTCTCCAGCACTTAAAAAAACAGCAGACGATCAAGGAAAAAGATATGGACCTGAGATCTGGCAAGAGTCACAATAAATAACGGAGATTCAGTTCAGTAAGAATGAAAATTCCTAAGTTGTTTTAGGAAAACTAGATTAAGAAAGATAACAGATAAAACACAAATTATATACTTTTGGTAATGTTCATCATAAAGGGACATTTTAAAGTAATACAGCAAATGAATTTGTGTTAAAAAAACTTTTCTTACACAAATTTGCTTGCACAGAATTGAAAAAAAAGTGTACTCAGATGGGAAGCTCTTCTGAGGTATTCTGCTGCAGGCCGCAACATGGCTAGCTGAACTCATAAACAAAAACCCAGTGTAAACAGTTGTGCTAGTTGTAACACACAGAGGGTAAAGCTGCAGCGAGCACTCATTCAGAAATGAGACAGATTATAGGTAAAACCACCATGAAAAAAATTTACTCAAATGCTTATCTGAAGCAAACAGCAAAAGCTGATAGGTACCAATTTATTTTCCATTTTGTTGTGCTTTTCCTTCCTTGACACTTACATCAAATGTTTTAGGCTTTCATTCTTTCAAACATAAAGAGGTTCTAAAGCCCACCATGCACAACAGATGCCAGTGGTTCCTGCTCTCCAAAGCCAAGATCCCACCACCAACTCAAAAGAGCTGAAAACAAAACCAGGAATTGCCTATCTGCCCCTGTGATCTACTGCTATACAAGCATGAATTTGGTGATCACCAACAGCACTTGAAATAAAGAGATTCAGTGGATCTCTCCACATCAATGGATAGGAGCCTCAAGGGCAGGAGGAAGAAATGCAGCTGAGTGGCAATGAAGGAATAAAACCAAGCAGGAGTAAAGCATGTGTAGAGGGAGAAGAAACCTGGGAAATTATATGGGCAAAGGAAAAACAAAACAAAACAGAGGACAAGGCAGAAAATAAATAAGAGATGAGAAAAAGGAACAGAATATAGGGAATAAGATAGCTAAAAGTACAATGTGATTCCACTTTCTGGAAGAGAATGCAGCATTTCTCACATGAACGAAAACTGAAAGGGGCTTTTTAGTTTGTTTTTTTCTTTTTTTTTTTTTTTACTTTTGTGTATAATAAATTAACAAATCTTGACTGATCTTGTATTCTAACATCTAACATCAAAACCTGAATTTGGTCACTTAAGCTGATGTATCATTAAAAAAAAACTCGGCATAGATGTTTAAAAAAATAAAGATATATCTAATAAAATACCAAGTAAAGATGGAAAATAAGGTGCTAAATTGGTATTACATCTGAATGGGACTTGATAGCGAGCTCACAAAAAAAAGAACAGTGTAGAAGCTCCTAATTTTATATAATAATACAAAGATACAAAACTTTGACTATTAAATTATATTCAGAAACATACATACGTTTTTTTCTGTGCTCAACCAGCTCAACAGCCTGCTTTGCTGAGCATTTTGAGAACCAGTTGTCCCCAAGCAGAACAGTAACCTCATTGGTGTGGACAAGTTTTCCTGGCATGAAGGCAAGAGGACCAAAAGGTACCTGTCAAAGGCACAGAAGAAACAGCTGAAAATCAATAGTGAAAATAAAACCTAGACAGTCATTCATGTCCTAGGTTTTTTTAAAAAGGTAACACAGAGTTAAAGAAATAAAAAATCTACAGCAGTTATTTAATGACTAACCCTTCATAAATATTCAAATTCTCAGATCCACTGAATTTAGTACTGTATTTACAAAATCAGGGAAGTGGTATTTAACTAGAAAACCTGTTTTGTGACATAAAACTATAGCATAGCTCAATGCTCACACGGAAAACAAATTCACTTAATCCTAACACGTGAGCCTTGATAATAAAAAGATTATCATTTAGGTGAGTTACATATTTGTTATACAGACTACATTCATTTCCTAATAAAAGCAAGTTCAGCTTTGCTAAAACTTTTAAAATACCTAAATAGGTATGGTCAACTCAAAAGATGAGTTGCTTTTTCTCAGTATCTGTATTGCTGATAGTAAGTACCTAGAAACCTCAGTCTAAGTTTGTGGGGCTACCGACAGGATCACAGACCATGCTTAATCCCACCAGTTTTACCACCCACCAGTGTGCAGACCTCAAACTCCAAGCAATGCTCCACCAAGCACCGCCTGTCCTCCAGCGACTCTCCAGGCACCAGAACACCACACAGAACCAGAACACTTCAGATGGGAGTACAGTGATGATAAACACATTTTGTAACTTTAAGAGGTGCTTCTTAGAAGATGTAACCTCCCTTTTAATACAGATTTCAATATATGGGAAGATTTCAATATATGGGACGTTCTTTTTATGATTTAAGACACCTTTCACAGCCCCCACTTTACAGATGATGGCTGGGCAAGTCGTACTGCTGAGAAGGAGCCTTGGCGACCCTCATCCTGTCTCCTGCATCCTTAGCCTCAGACCTACTCCCACCTGCAATGCTGCCTTTGGGCTTAAATGGCAAAGAAATTAGGAGACCAAAATCAAATTAAAATTAAAGTGGAGGTGGCAAAAAGCTAAAAGCCACAGGCAGCTCAAGTTTTCCCTTGAAAGAGAGAGGATTCTGTTTCCTTGGAGCTCTTTCTTTTGATGCTAGCAGATCTGTTTCCCTGGAAAGCAATCTTCCCTAGCTTCTCTGGAGACATTCAAGACCTGCCTGGACACATTCCTGTGTGACCTAGTCTAGGTGATCCTGCTCTGGCAGGGGGGTTGGACTGGATGAGCTTTCAAAGTCCCTTCCAACTCCTAATAATCTGTGATTCTGTGATTCAGCATCCAGGAGGGTACCAATGCTTGAAACAGTTCTGCCGTAGGCAAGATTCCGACCTTAAGACTATGCAGAATGTGCTCTTCCTACATATGCACCCTTTCTGACTTGGTTTCCAAGTAGCAGACTGCACCATTTGCCTGTTCACTCTTCCCTCAAAATGATGAAAGCAAAATTGAAAACATATGAAAATATTTGGCTAACAGGATAGGAACTATTTATATACATTTAAAATAACAGATGTGAGTTTACATCACTGCTTTAACTAAGAATAAGGCCTATCTAGCTTTTTTAAAAAATAAGGGTTTTTCTGTGCTTCGAAACAACACAATCTTTTTGCTTTACATCATGTGGCCACACATACGCACATGGTAAAGGGACTACACACAAAATCCAGAGCTGAATCATTAGCACAGGAAAGGGAAACACTCTCTTTTCCCACACAGTAAGCATATTCCAAAGCTGTCTTACTAACAGCTCAACTCTATATGCTGAGCCAGGCTGCCAAGGAAGCAGTCAGGCACTTTGTGTTCAAACTAGCCATAGTTATTTACAGTACAACTTCCCTCCCTTCAAAGATATGGAACTAGACCTGAGAACAGAGGAGGCAAAAAAGAAATACAGAAAAGTGAATTTGGTCAAAATTCTGGTGAGTGCATGACAACAAGGTAAAGTTTACCCAGGAAGCTGTGCAGCTGTTAGGGAAGATTCAAAGCACCAGAAAAGATCGCTATGTCAATGTGCAGATCGGTGGAACAAAAATTAGCAGCACCTTTTTATGTAAAAATCAATGTTCTAGGGTTTATTTCCATGAATCAGGAAATACTATGGCCACTTTCTTCTCAGGTAATGACCAAGTACGGTAATTCAGTCATAATTATAGTTTTCTATACAATAGATTTACATATCAAACATGTCAGGTTTTGTGTTAGCATTTATGTCATCAGTTCTTAGTTGTCAGCAACACTGTAATTTATAATGGATTTCAAAGAAAAGAGAAAGAAACAAAAGCAAAGGTTTAACCATTATTATACTAAATGTAACATTACGAAGTGCTGTGTGGCAACCTGAGTAACACCTCACCACCTGTGCAGATACTTCAGTTATTAAAAATTTAGCCCATTTTCTTGTGTCAGCTCTACAGTGCACATACCATGATATCGTAGGACAGTTTGTCGGGCAACGTACGGAGTCGTTCCTGAAGAGCATCATAATCGCTCTCCACCTTCTTCCTGTTGACAAATTCGGTGATTCAATTTCATATCTTAAGTAAAGTGTTAATATTTTTCTGCTACTAATTGAACAACACACAAAAAATACAGAAAAACAAACTATTTTGCTCTTAAACACATGAAGTTAATAGATTAATAACTTATTTATAAAATACTTTGGAAGACAAACATAGTAGCTAAATTATTTTAGAATAACGTGTATTCAAATAGGGACATGATTATTTTAGATTGTGCATGTCTCTTTCCAAATTTGATTTTTTTATCATGCAAATAATCAGTTCTTTCACTAGGACCTGGCATATCCATCTTCAACAGTTATACCACCATCAATATTTAGAAAAGTAATTGAAAATCCAGTTTATACTTTATAAGAGGCAAATTCTTCAAAGAAGCACTTGTATTAAAGGGTTCATTACCTTGGTTTAGGCTGACATAAATAGGTAAAATTTTATTTAATTCTGACTTTCACCTGTGTTCCTACCAAGAGCCAACACTCCTGAAAGATGGCTTGACCACCAGGATTCTATCACATCCTCAATCCCTGACAAGGGACAATACAGATGAGGAACATCCCTTCTGCTCCTTGTCTATCCAGAATATCAGTAAGGCTCAAGCTGCTACCCAAGACAGAAATGGCTTGGTGAATTTAGACAAAATTATTCTCATGGTAGATACCTGGCTCTTCAGAGGACTTTGCAAGACACAGCAATTCAATTGCTATGGGGATTTTCCTTTGTGTGCAAAACAAGCAACCACACTCCCTCTAAATAAGTCTTCTTTTGTGAAGACATTTTTAAATACTTAAATTCAGCTGGAAAAAGTCTTTTAACGGACCACTGCCATTCTGAAAATGGTCAGAAATCAGCTCCTGCATGAAGTAGCTAGCATATAAATGTCAGGTTCGATAATATTGTTTACTTGTACTTCAAAATAGTAAACATATATGTGGTAGTAAATTCTGCAATAAAAGGCAACTGAAAGCATGGTGCAGCACACTTAACAACGTTGACCCAAGATGCAAATTACAGGTTTTCTGAGGATGATTCAGGAAAGCAATCTATAAATGTGCTGAAAAATGAATGTCATAGTTGATAACACAACTCTCAAAATATTATCGATTTTCTCAGATTCATAAGCAGAATGAAATCTTCTTCAGCATTCGATATGTAAAATTATCTGATACGCCTATGTTTTGACTCATTTGCTTCCACAGTTGAACTTCGCTGTAATCAACCTACTTTATACCTGAAGTACTTGATATTTTAAGTTGCTGAACTGGTCCTAAAGAAAAAAAAAATTAGGTTTTTATGCCATTTGGGCATTAAAACCGTATTCCATATAACTGATTTACAAAAGCTGCTTGCTGCTCCTTTGGTTTGACAGCAGATTTCTCCCAGACATTTTAGGCAAGTTTCTCAGTCCACTGCCACCATCAAAGTGAAAATATAATTCACTTCCCTCAAAGAGGAAGGCCAAACTCATGAATCTTAACAGAACTCACCAAGATGTTTTTTGGGGGAAGCAATATAATATCAACTCGGTGTCAACAATCAGTTACTTAAAGATATTGACAGAAACCAGCCTTTGCCTCACAGAGATCTGTAACTGAGAAATGGACACTGACGCTACTACTCGCTGAAAAACAAACACGATCCCCAAGCTGAAGGCCTTGCCCATGTCTCAAACGTGAAGGGAAGGCTCCACGGGAAGAGAATGGTATGAAAATTCCCCACTCATAGCAGGATTAAACATCCCCATCGTTTCATGGCTGGAAGTCACTCAACATTACTCCATTAATCTGAAAAGAAGATACTGCCTTTCAGGTCTGACTGCTGCCTGTTCCCAAATAATTAGGGTACAACAGAAATCACTTGCTACAAAAGCTGTTTTGCTTTACAGAACAACATATGTTTCTTTTTCCAGTGGGACTACTGGCCTTTGCTGATCAAGCCTCCACCATGGGAATTTCTAAAAGTGTGGCCACATCCTCAACTGGACCATCAAGATAAAGAAAATTAGAATCAATCATTTTGATTAATTGACCTGAAACAGTATTAGTTAAGGAAGGAAGCTGACCTCCCTCTTCACCTGCAGCTGATGGTCACGCAAGCTCTGACTGGGCTAGGCCATGCTCGGTCCTCATACACAATGAAGAACTAAAGTGAACAGGGAGGATGAATATTGGGACTCCACCTGTGAACAAGGGGAAATGCATGTCTAGATGTTTAATCCCCTACCAGACCCACTAGTGGATTCGCTTTAGAAATATGCTTCAAGAAGTGTACTGAAATATTAAAAAGAAAAAAAATTAATGGAAATATATTGAAATTGAGCATTTTAAAACCCTATTGTTATTCACCCAATTCTATTTAACATTCTTCTGTGTCACTGACTACTTAAAAGGTCTTATATGAACAAATTACTCAGTGGAAACAAGAGCACTCAGCTCTTGCACAATCAAGATCTAAGTAAGGGTACTAAATTTTAAATAATTTTTTATAAAGTAGAGATTTTATGTGTATAAAGTGCTTTTCTAGAGAAGACATCAGTGTGTTAAGTTTCTTTTTGGCATTCTGTGCCCCAAACCCCCAAGTTCATGGGGCCATAAAAAAGCAAACTCATGAACAACTCCTCCTTCACAGCCAAGCCTCCCACTCCACTCCACAAACCTCAGCCATATTTATAAGAGGAGATAACTGTCACAACTTTCCAAACTTTTAATATACTGTTTGAATTTCAGTTTATTTCTGAAAAATACTATCTCTTTGTGAAGAATGTACAGGCAGAATTTCACACAGGACCAAACTGGTACGGACACTACAAAGCTTCTGAGAAAGTACGTGTGCTGGGGATATTTTGCCTGACTTCACCACAGCAGCACCAGCAGGCATTTTAATAGTATTTCCCTTATTGAAAATTAATGCAGCCTCTGAATTTTAAACATAAATGAAACAAATTATTTTTGATTATTTTTGCGAGCCAATAGTCAGAATTTAATATGATGATGTGTATAGATTGCCTTGATTTTTTTCCTCTTATCCAGTGCTTGCAGCCTATGTGCATTTAAACTAAAAACATTTGATATACACTAAATATAAATTATTTGCTTGGAGATCTTTCAGGCATGAAGAAAAAGCCTCTTAAAATAAATTTAAAATATTATATGCTTGATGGTGTATAACCAAAGGTTTAATCTCGCCACTAAAGGGGCAGTTGCTGTGATTCTGCAATAACCCTGCAGACAATAATCAAGACAGCTCCTGTTGTTCTCTCAGTAAAATCATGGTAAACACAGCATGGATATATTGTAATTTGGTATCTGTAAGATCAACCATTGTATCTCACAGTAACTCATAATATAAGATTTCATTCACCATTAAATGTACATTTTCCTCAGATGCCACACAAAACTATTATTTACTAAGCATGTTTTCTATGAACCATAGATTGCCAACAGAGAAAAAAGCGCCCAGAGATAATTTTTTCACGTAACAAACCCTTTCTTTCTAAGCATTGCAAACTAAGCTATCACATACTTTTTACTGGGGGTTGGGAAAGGGAAACATTACTTTCACATTGTTTAACACATGGAGGGGGGGAAAGCATAATTTCCCTACTTGCTCCATAGTCAGAAAGAAAACAGGAACAACAGTTCCTTCAACCCTAGCAGTACCTTTTCACCAACCAGCCAAATCCAGCATTCATCCCACAAGGTTACTTGAGGAAAAATGAGCTGGGTGTTTAAAACAGATGTATAAACATTAAGGCTCACTGCATTTGTGATTTAAAGTAATTATATCAGTGGAATATACATTTTAAAGAGAGTACACTGCAACAATTCAGAGCTATCACTAACTATAATCCCCAAAACATGCTAGTAGAATTTGACTATCAGTAGAATAAATAGCAATACTTTTTTACTAAAATATAACTAGGTTACTCATCAGTATTTTAGGCATGTAATCAAATATTTTTCACTTACCAGTGCTGGATTTTTTCTTGGCAGCTAGTGACCACCTGTCATTAAAACAGATAACTACTCATGAAAAAAACAAGGCTAAGCACACAGCCACAATGTCAATGCATCAGAAACTAGAACAGTAGCTTTACAGATTTGGTGGTGTCTCCATATACATTTTTATTTGTCAGTGCAAAGGCATGTGAACGGTAGTTCTTAAGCAGCACACTTTATCACACACTAATGCAGACTGATAACCACAGAAAAAATAACAGCTTTTCAATTCATATTTTGGTACAATACCTGCTCCATAACTACTAGGTGACACATGATATAAGATAAGTAGTAGTTTGTACAATCTGCAGATCTATTTTCAGTGTTACATGTTTGCAGAATAAGAAAACAACATAAATTATAAGAAGACATCAATGCAACTTCCATACTCAGTCATTAAAAAACAAAAAACAAATGAACACCACAGCACCAAAACCATCTTTTTCTTTACCAGTACATCAATAAACGTTTCCACTGGCCATTTTAATCTGAAAAAGCACAAATTAATGTTGTGGTGTTTAAATACAAGGATATTTGACACCGTTATGGACTCCTGGTTTCCCTTCTGTTCTTTCTGGGTGTTAAGAAAAAGAAGTTTTAATCTGAATATTTCACCTATTTCTTTATGCTACAGGTTTTCCCCAGAGATTCAAAATAATTTACAAAATCGACTCCATTGTTAAAATGAAATACTTTTTTCTTCTTTTAACTGTAATTTTTTAGACTGTAGATCTAGCAAACAGACAAGATACTGAAACCTGTGACCTTCTCTGCCATAATTATGTGGAGATTTTGTCTTTCAAAATATATTCTGATCTCTGAATAATGGTTACCAAAAATATAACACAAACAATTTCATTCAATTATATGAAATGCAATGAAGCCATGATGCAATTAAATATGTCTAGACATATTCTCAATATAAGCATTTTCCTGATTTTTTTTTTTTTACAAATTTCATTTTTCCTATAGCCAAAATAATGCTAACATTTGAAAGCAATTAATGAGAAAATTTGCAGGGAAAACAATAACATGCATTCAAGTACCACTGAAATCACTGGAGCAGATAATTCTTTTTTTTTTTCCCAAACAACAGAATGAAATACAATTTTTTGTGAGTTAGCATATGTGCAGCTATTGCAGAACAGACCTCAGACCCTGCACTTCCTACTCACATAGGAGTAAAAAAAATGTGGGACTACTTTGTGAGCTAATAATTCTTTAAAGAGAGTGAAGTACTTAAATGAAAAGGATCAGCTCTACATTTGTGGTCACACCATTTCATAACCCATCAGGAAATCAGGCCAGGTAGCTGATCTTGCGTAAGCCAAGTTTAAATTTATAATTTGCTTTAAAGTCCTATAAATCAACTGCCTAGCAAATACTTTCCTTAAAGTGTAAGCTAACTATTTTTAAGGTTAAGAGTAAATATACAGACTTCTGAAAGGACATCACCTCAGAAAAGTAATTCATATTATTACATTAAGCCGATTTTAACAGCAAAGTTTCATAAAAGGTATAAATCATACAGAGCTGCAATGATCACAACAGTTGATAACAGCTGCGTTGATCACAACGCTAACACACAATGGAGCCCACCACTAACAAGTCAAGGAGGAAGAGCCCATTCTACCAACATCCTTCATTCTTTCAGATTTGGTCATGATTGTGAAGTACACAACATAATCAAGCACACAAAAATGTTTATGAAATCCTTGAAGAAAGTTCCAGTTTAATTGCCCCATTACAGATGAAGATGGAAAAGACAGGAAGCTTTCCCCTCCCAATACATGACTTTCCATGCATGAAGTGAGCTAAATGCACAGAAAGAAAAGCCCTGCAAACCACAAGAGTAGCATGTTCATTAACCTCTACATGATAATCCTTTTGTAGCTGCATATTAACTAGTTACATATTCATAATCATTTACATTATTTAGAAGACCTTCTATGAAAATTTCCAGGCTATATCCATTAGCTACAGTGTTAAAGGTTACAGAAGATAGTCTACTTAATGTTTCCAGGAAGCTTTTTTAATTAGTAAATATGTAAATTGGGCACATATGCTTTTAGTGTTTTTAAAAAAATAGTCCATCAGTAAAACAGCATAGGGGCATATGCTGCTTCCATTGCCCTTTATCCCCTTTAAAAGAAAGAAAAAGGAAAAATCAATAACACCAATCAATTTTAATTTAATTCTTATTCTTTGATATAATCTCTCTTGAAGAGATACTAAAGGGTGGAACCAACAACAAACCTCTTCGTTTCAGTGGCCAGCATAAAAAGAGACCTGTTACAGAGGTGCTAAAATATACCACCTTAAAAATGTTTCAGCTGCACTTCTGGAACTGAACTCTATTTAAAAAACAGAGAGAATAAATATTGAAAAACAGATGGAGATCAATTATGCATACATCCTTTATTAGGTCAGTCCCACTGTTTGGATAACAACTGGTCTTATCACAGAAAAAATAACCAAACAGATAAATACATAAACAAATCTTTGATTCTCTGCCTTTAATCAAACACAGGAAAATCATTAGTCTATCTTCCACACATAATTTTTATCTAGAGTTACAATTAAAGAATGAAAATTCCTTTCAGGGTAAATAAAATAAATGACCTGTTTGTTTGATCATTTAAGTTCAAGTTCTCTGGTCACCTAGTGCCACTAACTACGCATTACATTTAAGATACCGTAGTGGAAGTGGTATCAATAAATTCTGAATTCTCCCCTTTTAGGCATAAAAATGTATGAGTTTGTGAATGCACACGATTATCAATGGCTTATCTGCATACTAAAATATTGATTAAACTACTCTTGCAGAAAACTTAACGTTACCTAATCATGGGGCTGGTTATTAAAACAGGATCCACTGTCAGAGAACATATTCTATAGTTCTAAAAGAAAGCAAATGGGCAGACACCTTGTTTCCTTCCTTTCCTCCAACAGCAACTTGTTGAAACGTAGTTTCTCAAACCCCTGAGCAGACAGGGCCATACCCAGGCTGGACATGGCTCTGCGAGTGGCCACCGCGGCCAGCTCTGTGACAGCACACCTTGTGCACCTGTCACCTAAAGTGTAATTCCTTCTGGCTTACAAACCATTAAAGCAGGAGATTACACATTGGTTCTGCTCTCATTAATACCAGGTTGAGCTATTTAAAGGGAAGCGTACACTGCTACTTTTAGGAAATCTCTTGTTTCCAGGTTTCACAAGCAGAGTCACAGCAGAGCAGCAGGATCAGCTATGATCACTTCCCATTTGTCCCCAGTTCCACTGTGCCAACCTGAACACAGGGCAGGGCAGCCTGCAGACCGGTGACTCAAATCACCTCCAACAACTCCTATCACACAGCCTAAGACTTCATTAGCTTTCTGAGGGCAGAAAATTCCTTTTGTCTGCAACACTTTCTCGCTTCCCAATCTATTTATATTCCACCTTCTCTATGATCTTCCATCTGAAGAACTCAAAAACTTTTCCATTAATTAAAATGTATAGCACTTTGGAAAAGCACTGCACTGATTTTGCAGGCTGAGTATGTTAACCACTAACACTGGTCAGGAACAGGGCTAGAAACAGAAGTCTAACTCAGATCTAACTCAGCAGCCAGGGACGGCAGTCACATGCAGTGTTTCCTTGGGAATGAGGACGGGCGAGAAGGAAGCTGCAGCATGGAGCTGATTCCTCCCTGGATGTGCCCATGGGTCCCCAACCTGTTCCACATCACCTCACCTTTCCCCACATACAAGGGCACCTCTTTGTTCCACCTCATTTTTCCTTACCTGTTGCTTCAGTACATGCTCCTGTTACGAACAGCTGAATATAAGTCTCTGTGGTGCTCCTGATTATAAAGGTGGTGCACATATAGCTCTGTTCTCCTCTCCAGTCCAAGACTGTTTTGTTTTATTTAGGTAGTTCTCCAAGGTGGAGTACATGCTGCCAACGTCTCTCAGCTGGGCACTGCCTACAAAGGTGATGGTTTTAGCACACTGAGGGTAAATCTCTCTCTCATCAGTTCCGAACAGCAGCAAGGCAAACTGCCAAGTCAGAATTTTATTCATCGCAGCTTATAGAAAAACTATAAGCTACAGAGCTGGTACTGGTATCATCTGTAGAGTTTCGAGTACCAATGCTAAGTCCACTGTAACTGAGTCACAGAGTTATGTTCAAGTCGAAAAAACTATAAACTGTTTCTTTTAAGGTGAAAGTTAATTTCAATGAAAATTATGAAAATAAAAAAGCCCCATTACATTTGGAAGAGTTCCTGAAGGAATGAGAGGCTATTTCCACACCTGAGGGTATGAATGTGGAAATACGCCGCATCGCACAAAAGCAAAGTTTCCATCTAAACAAATGGCAAGTTATGCATCTAGGAGGCCAAGTAAAATGTGTGCTGTTTCTGCATCCACACTTGAGTATTTTGCTTCAAAACTGCGGCTCACAATCTGGCTGGTCTTCTGAAATTAGAAGCTAGGGACACAGATCTAATCCCAGCTCTGATTCTATTTCTTCTATATGGCCTTGAGCAAATCACAACCTCTCAGTCTACATTTCTTCATCTGCAAAATGGGGATAATAGTATTAACCTACCCACCTCAGAGTGTTTAATGATGATTAATTAATGTGAGAAAAGCACTCTAAAGATGTAAGAGCACTATATAAGTGATAAAGCATTATTTACCACTTGAAAAGTAATCTGAATAAAATCAGATATGCAAGTAATTTGTTTACATGTAGCAATAATATAATTTGTGACTATTTAATCTTGAATTAGTCTCACTTTAAACATCCCTTTCAATCACATTTCCAGTTACTTAGGGAAAACGACAATATGGAATACTTTTTGTGGAAGCAGAGCAAGTAATGATGTGGTAATTAAAGTAAGGGCCTAATAAAGTCTAAAACCAATGATCTGCCTTCAGGAGACTGTCCCTGCCATTTGGGGACTGTGCAGATATCTCAGTCTTGACCTTGGTTCTGTTGTTCAGACCCTTCCACCAAGTGCAGTGGAAGAGTACAGTGGGTTTCTGAAATACAGATCCACGTTTGCAAGGCTCATGATAAATCCAAGATAATTTCCACTACTGACCCAATTCAGACGACTCCAATTCTGCAGTTTTAACTGTTTAACCTTCTACATTCACATATTTACTGCAGTTGATAAATGCAGATGAACTGCCTCCATCTGTAAATATTTGCAGTACCAAAAGCCACTCTGCCATGCAACTCATGCATGATTTCTCTGTAGCACCCCCAAAACCTTAAAAGTTTACCGATGAAATAACCAGTTCACAATATGACTTTACATTACAGAAGAACACTAATGGGTGGTCAAATATTTAATCATCTCTTGGTAACAAGGATGTAACAAGCCACATGCAAAATAAACATTTAAAATGAATTTTCATTTTTTCCTCGAGGAAACTACACAGTACTTGCCTAAAACACAGCAGTCACTGATGGAGAAAGAGAGAATTAACTTTTGAACAATTGTTTTTCCTAGAGCCCCATTTTCAATCAAAAAATGAAATAAAACTACTAAAAATTCGCCAGCCTGTTGGCTCACTGTATGATCTAATGGAAAAGGAGGAAAGCATTTCTGAGCTCTCATATACATTTATTAAATCATACTACTCAAAACCACTACATTTCAACAAATGATTAACATAAATCCTCTTTCGGGTGGAAACTTTTGCCTTTTGAAGAAATGTGATCGGAAAGAATATCGATGGAAAAGAGACTGAAAGAAATTTGAACCATTGCAAACATTTCTTTCTAAAGGAAAAAAATCTTATTTAAAAATATAACCACAATTTTTACCTTTCTCCACAAGAAAACAAGTGAAGATCTACTATTTTTATATTAATTGTGTACACATGTTTTGCATAAGTAGTACATACCTATTATTTACCAATAAATTAAAACTAAGTTCTGACCAAAATTATTTTGGGGAGCTTAAAAATCCTATTCGAAACATCTAGAAATTATAAACAGACAAAAAACACCTCGTGTCATCTTTGACAGCTGGGAAATTCTGTCCTCTCAAGACCATTCTATGTTGTGAACACTGCTGGGGTTATAGGTCTCACAGACAAATAACCTGGTTACCTTGCAGTCACTGCACACAGAGGTAAGCGTGGCAGCCTGCTCCTCTGTGACAGCCAGGCAGGCAGTGTCAGCTCACACGAGCCAGCACCCTTCTCCCTTGCCTCCAACAAGGAGTTCCCAACACCTTTATACTGTTCTGCTGTTTGTCAGTCCCCTTTGGGACTTATTTTAACTCACAAACCCAGCAAAAATCCCAAAGGCAGCAGGATGTTTTCCACTGAGTGAGTTTAATTAGCTGTGAACCAACTGAACTGGTGCAAGCAAGGAACAAACTGGAGTAAGGTCTCCACTTTCCATGGTAGCAAGCCAGTATCTATATCATGTAACTTCATCTTGAGACAGAGCTAAGGAACTGGTAACTTAGTATCTTAGCTTACTTCAGGTAAACATATTCATGTGGCTACACCATATCCAAGCTAGCTCAGGTACCAAGACGGCAGCAGACCAACTTCAGCACAGAACTCCCATGATCTAACTTACCAAACACCTCAAGCAGGTTCTGCAAGCTTTGATGTAGCCTATGGTGCAACAACCATGCAATACCTGAGTTAACTGGCTTAAAACTGACATGAGCCATGGCACCTGCCTCAGACATATACCTTCAGGCTGTGGTTCAACATTCAGCCGCAGTCCTGACTAAACCAGTCACCATCCCTCCCTGTCTTCAGCTACTCAGTTCCACCGTCTTATTCTTCCAACCCCGACACAATCTGCTGGCAGACATTTGTGATGCTGCACAACCAACCACATCAGGGAACCACACTGCCTGAAAAATAATACAGGAAGGAAAAAACATGTAAAAAAGTCAACAACAAAGTTTGGTTTTGAGCTGGATCCCAACCCAGGTCACTGAGCAGTGCCACAAATGTGCCAGCCTAAAAATCCTCAAAGGCAGAAACAAGCGGTCACAACAAAAACTAAAGATTAAAAAACTGTTCGCCAAATTGAACTCATCTCATTCCTGGATAATTAACATGATCATTAATGAAAGTTTTGACTAAGTGACTGAGGCTGTGGCTCACAACTGCTCTAACTTGGTATGAGCATGGCCACAGCTCAGAAGGCCACTCCATTTTTACCTACTGCTGGCTTTGCGTTTCCCCCATCACGGTCATGCTGGCATTTGACGCGGCCATTTCAGCATGCGTTACTGGATTCCTCCTACCCCACAGCAGTCTGATCACAAGTAGTACCACAAAATTGGAGGAGGAATTCACTCTTTTTATGGCAGTGAAACTGCAGCCTATGCAAACAGACAAGAGGAACCACAAAACCAGCAACTGCACAACACAGCCCAGTGTCCTAAAGGCCCACTATGAATAAATGAAGTCCCAGTGCAGTCACCGCTCTGAGGGCCTCCAGATGTCAAGCTCCGAACTAGCATATCCATCTGCAAGACTGGAGCTTCAGCTTAGAACAAAATACAAGTTCACAATCTCAAAGGAGAAAATAAACATACGAGGCAGGGGTAACTGAGCCAACCTGAGAAGACAGGACATCAGCATAACTTCTGGAACAGAGACCTGCAAAGACGCGAGAGATACTAAAGATGATTCCCAAACAGTATCCTGGTCACTGCATCTACTCACAAAATCTGTAGATAGCTATAGAGGCAGCACAATTTAGTAACATTTACATTTTGTGAATATAAACTCATCTACCTGTGTTAGTTACCAATGAGGTAGGACACAGATAGACTCCAGAATAAAGGCCAATGCTCTCTGAACTCTTTTATTAATAGTTTGACTTTAAATTGCCACTTAAAAAACCTATTTAAACCTGTTAATTTATTTCACAATTCTTGACACTGTATAAACTAGTGTGTATTTAATTCATACTAATAAGAACATAGACAAATATTGACTGCAAAAAGTAAAAGTGATGATCAGTTAACACTGGAGGAACAGTAAGTACTACACTGAAAGCATCCAGATAATGACTGAATTAGCCTTTTTACTTTAAAGCAGCACATGAGAAAACATTATTGGAACCCACTATTACAAAAAAGCACTCGACAGGGTGGAGTAGATATTGGCACAGGTTTCTGAAGCAGTAATTGTCTAGGTACCTTTTAAAAAGGAATATGGCAAGTGACGCTTCAGCCAGGACGTGTTAAAAAGGAGCTTGCCAAACCAAGTTTCGGACACTATGTTAACTTTCTCAAACAGTTATTGTACAGAATGAAGTCTTGCTTGCACTGGTGTCTCGTAGTCAGGCTTTCTCTACATTCTGTTAATTTGAATGCAGGCTGGAAAAAGTGCCATACCCTGGGAGACACTGCACTGGAACACACACTGAATCTCATCTGCTGAGCACACAGGCAAGTGGTTCCAGATTTCCAGTGGCTCCTGCAGCAGCTTGAAGAATACGAAACTACACTTGGCCTCACTGCTCTTTTTCAGACTGCAGGAGCAGCTTTAAAACTGCCAAGCTGCTGATCTGATAGCACAGATATTACTTGAAAAAGGCTCAGACTGAAGCAGCCAGCTCCACAAGTAATTCTTATAGGAAGAAAACAAAAGAGTGCAAATTTAGGATTCTGTGATTTGTTTCCCATAAACCACCTACTATTTCTTTAACTGTTAAAAAACTGCAAGTACCCGGGATCCTGAAAACAATTTAGAAATTAAAGATCACACAGCTCCAGCATATAAATTAATAAAAATTAAGAATATGTCATAGTCGCCAATGAGTTAAGGTAACAGCTTATCTTATTGTGCTTTGTTGTCATGATGAGTGACAGAAGAGCCAATTCCTTGTCCTAATTTTCCTGAAAGTAAAAAAAAAATTTAAAACTGTGTTTGTCAGTACAATACAGGAGGAGAAAAATCCTATTGCCAGCTAACACTGGAATCCTTTAGATTCTCCATGCCTGTGTTTGCACTCTACAAATGTCTCTTGGGTCTAATTGGATCTGTAATGTCTTCCATTAAGTGTACCTTCATCGCATTGCTCAGAAACTATAGAACGTATCAGCCCACTGTAAATTCACTGTCTACACAAGTCTTACCAAATCATACAGGTCTGACTTGACAGCTTCCTATCAGTTAGTAATCCCAACCCATTTGATTGCAGGAATAAATGTATATCAAATATTATGTTTAAATGCAGGCGCTAAACCATGAGAATCCACCTATTTAAATATTCATTTTATAATTCTTGTACTAACTTGCAATAGATTTAAGGCAGTATTTTCAGCTAACATATATTGCTTTTGCAAGTAATCCATGATACATACATTATATTCTTCTTACAGAAATATTCAAAACTTTACGCAGGCACTGTGCTTCCAATTATCGTCTTTATCATGAAAATTACTAGATATTCTTCTATAATTTATCCCCAAGATACACATTCTAAGTCATGTTTTTATACAAAGTGCCTTTAGTGGGAGCGCTGAAAATTGGTTTGAACAGTTTGGTCTTACTATCACTACAAATTAACAAGATGAAATCTGTCCAACAGGCAAGCAGTCCTAAAGAAGAATTAAAATTACTTTTCACCTGGGGTCCTAAACCTGGAAGTTGCAGCCTCAATCACATTAGAGACAGAAAGTCATGAACATCCTGCTCTTTTAGTATTTTTAAAGAGGAAGGAAGCCTCAGTTCACATGTTCTCCAGAGCAGCTCTTAAGCACGTCAAAAATTAAACTCGTAGCGGAACCAGGGTTGTACAATGGCCTAGACATTAAAATAATGAACCATGATTCAAATATTACCTTTACTTCTGCAGACAGATAACACTGTTTCACTATTACACTAAAGGCTGCCTCCAGACTAATAGGAGTAAATAGGTTCCTTTAATTGAGCATCACTGGGACAGCACATCACAGTAACTACAAGAAATACATGTGCTTGCTTAAACATAGTTCTGGCTAAGTAACTTTACTACTTGTTACGATGCTCATACTACGATTACTAGTTTACTGAGGTACTGAATAACTAACTCTCCCTCATCCTTGTGCTAAGATCAAAACATGAGCCTTCTATTTCAGCAGTTTTATGAAGAAAATAGGAATCTCTGAAAAGATACAGCTGAAAAGACCTCCTCCATCTTAAAATACAGTATTTTTGTAAGTGAAAATACTGCTGTAATCCAATTATATATATTCATTGCATAGAGCGAAAGTCTACTATATCTTTATCATGACACTCCATTGTAACCAAGCTATGTAGTTCTTTAGTATAATTCCATACTGGAGCTGAAGTGTTCCATTTTTTTAGCCAATTTGCAGAAATTATGTAAAGTTTCCCTATGATAAAATATGATTTTGGTACATCAAACTAACAGAAGCTTAATTAATGGTCTCCGGGGCCTCTTTTCCACTGAAGCAGATCTGTTCAAGAAGTGTCTTAAACTTGCTTACAGAGGGGTCTTACCACGAACTGGGAATAATTCTACGTGGTTACGACAGGCATCCGCTTACACACCAGGTCCGACTGACACTAATATACCAGCAAAATTATTCTTCACCAAATTCTACCACCCTGAAAATTAACTGAAGGAGCCCAATCAGATGGGTTACTACCACCAGTTATCAGTACAATGGGTTACTCTCCATGCAGAATGGACGACGCGGAGTATTCCAGCAGATCTTCTTAATGTTCATCCACTTTAATGACTAGTTCTTTGAGCAGATCTTTTAGTAATGATCTAGTGTGCTGTTCAAAAGTAGATACAATTTGCAAGCAGTATTCCAGACAAGACACATTTTTTATACCACTTACATATTATTCAGTTTTCGTACACTTAACTGAACCAGTGTGTTGACAAAGCAATACACACTAAAGATAAAAGTCTCCTCCTCTGACTGAGGAGTTCTAATGTGCATCTTAGAAGCTGCTTTAAAAAAAACAATCTTATGAGAAAAATGAGCAGAAAAGTTGAATGGTTTGCAGACAGTGGGCAAATATATTTGTGCCAATAATACATTGCGCATGACCTCGAGTTCGGCAGGGACTCTGCACCCATCCACTGCAAGGCTGGGACCTAGGAGCCCAAAATTGCACTCATTAAATTAGCAGGGTCCACTCGCCTTAGATGATGCGTGTAATCTGCGGGAAAAAGGATCTTGAGTTTTGTTATCATGGCCACGAGTGGAAGCAGTCCCTGGATTCAATTTTGCACAGAAGTGTGGCCCTTTCAGACCCATTTTGAACATATTTTTTAAGGCAAGTCAAGAACAATTAATTTTGGATATACTCGCTCGTCTGGTTGGCCTGTGAGATGATCCAGTTTACAGACACCCACCAGGCCTCGCATGGGGCCTACCTGCAGGCCCGTGTTCTAATGAGGTGAGCGGCCCTGCCACTGGGAAACCCACGGAGCAGCAGAAAAAAGGCAAAAGACGTGTTTAGAGTGAGCTGTGCGTGCACGCCACACACTGACGTAACCCTAACGGTACCCGGGACGTGCGAGGGCAGGCAGGCGGGCAGTAGGGCGCAGGGTGGGCGAGGGCAGGCCCGGCGCCTCCCCAGCGCTCACCCTGACCTTCGGCTCAGCTGCCTCACG
>NW_010159541.1:0-301 GCF_000695765.1 Mesitornis unicolor
CGGTGGGGGGCGGGGAGGCATTTGACCCCCGTGACCGCGGTCCCTGCAAGGAGAGGAAGAGGAGGAGGCAGAGAGGGGTACGTAGAAGTTTTATCCTCCTCCCCACGCCGGGGAGGGTCTGGCAGCGCCGCAGGACGAGGGCAGGGAGCGCGGTGGGCGTGTGGCACAGGACGGTCTCCAAAGGTGGGTGCTGGCAGCGGGCAGCCCCGTGCCCAGCCTAGGGCTGGTTGTGCCCCTCTTCTTCCTCCCCGTGGGCTCGAGCTGGGGTAGGGGACACCCCCAGAGCTGCTGCTGGGGGGAA
>NW_010159541.1:410-680 GCF_000695765.1 Mesitornis unicolor
ACACACGTTAGCGATGGCATCGTGGCACGCCACGGCAGTCTGGTTCTGCGCTGGTTCTCTTGTGCCATGGTTTTGGGGTGCGTTCAGTTTCCCAAGCCAGAGGAAGCTTTGGGTGACCGGGGGGTGCAGGTGCAGGTTGTTGGGGTGATCAGAGATGGGGATCCCGCGTCGCCTGGCCCCGACCTGGGCAGCAGAGGCCCCGCAGCTCGTCCAGCGCTGGTGGCACGGTGGCCGTCAGGGGGTGTCGAGCCCACCGTGTGCTTTCCCTCC
>NW_010159542.1:0-216 GCF_000695765.1 Mesitornis unicolor
GGGCCCGCAGGCCCCTGGCACCGCTGTCAACCGGGGCGGACTGCTCTCAGTGCGCCCCGACCATGCGGCGCCTCTGGGCCGTGCGCGTCCGCGCTCGGGCGCCCGGGGTCCGCGGCGATGTTGGCTACCCACCCGACCCGTCTTGAAACACGGACCAAGGAGTCTAGCACATGCGCGAGTCAGGGGCCGTCCCGAAAGGCCATGGTGAAATGAAGG
>NW_010159543.1:0-3761 GCF_000695765.1 Mesitornis unicolor
CCCATCTGGCCCCATAGACTTGTGAGTGTCCTGGTGGCAAAGGAGGTCATTAACTGCTTCTTCATGGATTACAGGGGGTTTATTCTGCTCTCCATCCCTGTAATCTCAGGGGGTTGAATACCTTGAGGATAGCTGGTCTGACTATTAAGAACTGAGATAAAGAAGGCATTGAGTACCTCAGCCTTTTCCTCATCCTTGGTGACAACGTCCACCCTCACCTCACATCCAATAAGGAATGGAGATTCTCTTGGCTCTCTTTTTGATAATAATATATTTGTAAAAACATTTTTTGATACCTCTTACAGCAGTGGTCAGATTGAGTTCTAGCTGGGCTTTTGCCTTTCTTTCTGTTGCCTGCCCCTTCTTCCAAAAGTGGTAAACTCTCCCTTTTTTCCAGAGTTCCAGCAAAATCTCCATGTTAAGCCAGGCTGGTTCATCTTAAACCACATGGGGACAGCTTGCTTCTGTGCCTTTAAAATTTCCTTCTTGAAGAACATCCACCCTTCTTGGACCGCTTTGCCTTAGGACTGCCTCCCAAGGGACTCTGTCCACCAGTGTCCTGAACAGACCAAAGTCTGACTTGCAGAATTCCGTGGTGGTGGTTTTGCTGACCCCTCCTCCTTACATCTCCAAAAATCAATAACTTTTATCATTTCATGGTCACTAAACGCAAGATTTACTCTGGCCACCAGATCTCCCACCAGTCCTTCTCTGTTTGAAAAAAGCAGGAAGTTACCTTCCACACACTTCAGAAACCTCCTAGGCTGTTTCCTCCCTGCTGTGCTCTATCTCCAGCAGACATCTGGAAAGTTGAAGTCACGCATGAGAACAAGGGCTAATGATTGTGATACTTGTCCTGGCTGCTTGCAGAATGCTTCTCCTGCCTCTTCATCCTGGTCAGGTGGTCTGTAACAGACTCCCAGCAGGATATCCGCCTTGTTGGCCTTCCCTCTCATCCCTACCCATAAGCATTCACCCTTATCGTCACAATTGTTGAGCTCTACACAACTGGAAGACTCCCTAACTTACAGAGCCACCATATGACCTCTCCTTCCTGACCCCTCTTTGTATATACACATAGATATCCACATATAGGTATGTGGATATATATACATATATGTGGAGACATTTAGATAGATATAGGTATAGATATAGATATAGAGATATATAGCTATATAGCTATAGCTATATCTATAGCTATAGCTGTAGCTATAGCTATATCTATAGATATAGATATAGATATAGATATAGATATAGATATAGATATAGATATAGATATAGATATAGATACAGATGTATGAAGTGGTTATGTATACTTAGATACAGTTATAGAGAAAAGGTAGAGCAAAAGGCAGAGACTGGCTAGACCAGACAAGCTAGACTGAACTAGCTGAGATGGACTAGAAGGCTAAGCTGAAAACATAAGCACTGGTGCAATTTACAGCAAAAAAAGCTACGTAAAATGTCAGACTACAGAATGTGTGCACATTTAAATATATTTTTTACTGTATATTTTCTGTAGCAGCATTAGCAAATGTGGGAACCTGCTGATTGTGCGCTTCTAGTGCCTGCCTGTTTTTTCTCCAATTTATTCCTGAAATCTCACTTGTTCAGGAGACTCTGCTCCTTATTTTTGCAGTGCCAACTGTTTTCAGATTATTTCAAGCATGTTTCAAGATTTATATTGAAGAAATGCCATCTCCTACTTCCCCTCAGATTCTGATTGCATGTGCTATAATTAACCTAGTTACTTAGCGTCTTGTAGGCCATCCAGATTCATGAGGCACAGATCATTTTTCTCTGTCCTACAGTGATTCAAAGTGCAGGGGCCAGCATATGCCCATTATTTTTATTTTCCAGGTTAAAGAAAATCTGTTTCATAAGCAGACAGACCAGCATGTTTCCTTACACAGTATTTACTTAAATTTTTATTGTTTTTCTTTCTTAAATCTTGATCGACTGCTGCTTAACAAAGGCTTATATCATGCTTAAGCTCATTATAGCCATCTCTCCATCTCCATCTCTCGAGAGAGGTTCACCTCCCACTTTACTCTGCCCTGCTGAGACCGCATCTGCAATATTGTGTCCAGTTCCGGGCCCTCAGTTCCAGAAGGACAGGGAATTGCTTGAAAGAGTCCAGCAGAGCCACAAAGATGCTGAAGGGAGTGGAGCATCTCCTGCTGAGGAGCGGCTGAGGGAGCTGGGGCTCTTGAGCTTGGAGCAGAGGAGACTGAGGGGTGCCCTCATTCCTGAGGATCCATTGGGAAAGGGCAGTGTCAGGAGGAAGGAGCCAGGCTCTGCTCTGGGATGGCCAATGCCAGGACAAGGGGCAATGGTCCCAAGCTGGAGCATAGGAGGTTCAAGTTGAAGATGAGGCCAAAGTTTGTGAGTGTGAGGGTTATGGAGCATGGCCCAGGCTGCCCAGAGAGGTTGTGGAGTCTCCTTGTCTGCAGACACCCAAAGCCCTGGCCGTGTTCCTGTGTGACTGCTCTGGTGATCCTGCTCTGGCAGAGGTTGCACTGGGGGAGCTTTCCAGGTTCCTTCCAGCTACTGTTATTCTGTGATTCCACTCCATCATCTTCTGCTTCCCATCCTGGCTCTATTGAAATTCTGAATTTGCTTGATTTCTCCCTTCCTTCTTTCTTCAGCTGTCTGCCCAAGCCAACTTCACTCCTTCACTGATTACTAGCACCTGTGACCTTCTCATATCTAGTCCTTAGCTCTGACTAAATGTTGGAGGCTGTAATTTTACTTTCTGCTGCGCTCTCATAAAAGTCTTTCTTCTTCAGATACCTCCCTGCAACTCCCGGTAGTTCCCACATTAATCCCAACGTAAACTTCTTGAATTTAGCTAAGCTAATTAGCTCTGTTTTCTCCTTTTTGTTCAACCAGTCAACCTTGTTTCTCTTAAAAAGTTGGTCACCAGTTGCTACTGGGCACTGTACTCCCATTCTTTCTTGCTGTGGGACTTCTTTTAATGTGCCCAGTTACAAATGCTTCTGTGTGGTGGTGAACATGAGCAGCTCATCCCCTCCTTTCCCATGAAGCGTCACAGCAGGATGCCACTCAGGTCCGAAACAATGTAGTTTCATGGTAAACAAGCCTTCTCCTTTGAATTGTCCCATTGGTCTGCTGTAATTGTGTAAATGAATGTGGTGTGCACAGTTCAGGAGCGTTTTGAATGCCTAGTAAAATCCAGTGAGAAAATACCAGGATTACATGTAGGTTAAACTGAGATACTGCAGGCAGCAGCAGTAGGGTAGGAGCTTGGTTTTTTTGAGGAGACCTGAAGACTGATCAGAGTAGGAATTCTGAAATTAATAAGCAGTAGCAGCTTGGATCAGTTATCTTCCCCCTAAATTGTCTACATGTAAGTGTTTTCTCTTTTTGGAGAATTTCCTGTGTTGACTGTCACATTTACTGGGGGTAAACTATGACGGAATGAAAAAGTATTTAACAGAAGTGATACAACTTTCAGTTCTTTTTTAAGAAGCACATAGACGCACGAATAGTTGTACAATGTACGAGGTTTGTATACTTAATACTCAGATTTAAGTATAAAAAAATACTGAATCTTCATTTATTAGCCTGCTTGCTTTTCATTATCAATCATATACAAGTTTTAAAAAAATGAACATCCATATTTTGTTCATTTAATTGTTGATTCACCAGAAATGATGATGGTTACCTAGGTAATGTCATTGTATTTTGTTCCAGATTACATGAGGGATATATATATATAAAAGTATATATAAATATAT
>NW_010159544.1:0-375 GCF_000695765.1 Mesitornis unicolor
TACCTGCTCTACGAGCGCGCCCTGCGAGAGCTGCCCGGCAGGTGGGGACATGGGGACATTGGGACATGGGACACAGGGGCATGGGGGGACACTGGGGGACACGGGAGCGTTGGGGGACATTGGGGACACTGGGGGTACAGGGACCTATGGGGACACTGGGGGACATTTGGGACATTGGGGGGACCCAGCCTTAACCTCCTTTGTCAACTTGAGGTGCCCGGCAGGTGGGGACATTGGGGACACTTGGGGACATTGGGAGATGTTGGGGGACATGGGGACACTGGTGGGACAGGGACACTTGGGGACATTGGGAGGTTCTGGCCTTAACTTCCTCTATGAGCATGAGCTGCCCAACAGGTGGGGACATTGGGGACA
>NW_010159545.1:0-7126 GCF_000695765.1 Mesitornis unicolor
GGCTTCCGGCCTCCTGCGGCACACGCCGGGCCCCACTCTCAGCCTGAGGCACCGTGGCCTGGGCCCGCGGGTGAGGGACAGCAGCCCCCCCCGGGCTGTCAGGAGGGCTGCAGGCCTTGTCACCCAGTCCCCTGTGCCACCCCACCCTGGCTCTCAGCTGTGCTCCCTCACCAGTCAGACACCAGTGCTAACACCCCAAATGTCTGCTTTGTCTTTCCCACTACCGCAAACTGTTCTAACTGCTCTGGGTATCAGCAACCCAAGTTTTAGGTCAAGAACATGTCGAGGGCTCTTTCCTGCCTGCCTGGTGGCAGGTCAGATGACACACGGCCAAGCGTTGTGCCACAGCAGGTCTGGTGTCTGGCGAGCGCTGGGGAATGACATGGGTTATTTTGCAGGGCTGAGGAAAGGGAGTTGTGTCTTTCTGTGGACAGGGACGGGAGGCAGGCAGATGGGATATGTGAGTGTGTTGTTACCCCTCTTCCCTGTTGGGTTGAGAATTTTGCCTGAGTCAGTTGTCTCCCCAGGGGTACTCCACATGTTTTAAATTAGTATTTTTAGGAAGAAATTGTAAACCTTTTGTATGTTCACACATTGATTCGTGTCGGGTAATCCCACCCATGGAAGCTGCTTTCAGCAGGCATGGCATTTTGGTAATGTGTAGTTTGGACCATGAAAAAGGTGCAGCCATTCATACTAATTTTTGGTGGTAAGCCCTTCTGTTAAGTTTTATTTGGAATAGTTCCCTGAGGTCCCTTCCAGTTCATTTTCCTGTGTCTGACATCCAAGGCTGGAGAAAATAATTTGATTTTGCAGTATCTGTTGAATAATCACAAGGTCATTGCTGTACTTCTGTTTAATTGTAAATATTTTTGAAATTAAGAATTCCCAATGAAAGAAGCACTGGCACAGTAGAAGCTTCTTAGATGTCGGGGTCAGGATTCAGAGCAGCCATAAATAAACTAAAGGAGCGCTTACTATGGCTGTACGCACAGACTGCCAGGTCAAAGCGGTGTCTGCAGAGGTGCAGGCACAGTGACCAGAAACTTCTTTTTCCTCTGTGTCAGGAATATTGACAGCATAAATATTTTTCATTGTTTTTAAGGAAGGAGAAATTAATTTTATAGTAATGTAAGCTAGATGAAATCTCTTGAATGTAGGCCATATTAAGTGTTAGTTTTTCCAGCTGAGCTTTAAATTATTTTGGAAGGGAAATCTTTTTGCATGATTCTGCTGATTTCTTTGTGATACCCCTCCTGCGCCCTGCCAGGGGAGCTGAAACAGAAACATTCACAAGAGCTTTGCAAACCCAGTGAAACAGTAAATGACACTTTTATTGGGTTTTTTGTTTTGTTGCAGGGTGCCAAGGCTTTAGCTCTTTCCTTGATGGACAATACCTCTGTCCTCACATTAGACCTGAGTGACAACTGGCTGCAGGGAGAAGGGGCGGCTGCAATTGCAGAGATGCTGAAAGAAAACAGCTACATTTCAGGTTCATATTCTCCCATCTGCTGTTCTCTGGTGGACATGTTGCTGTGGAGGAGGAAATGTGCTGGCTTGTCTGTGGATTTAACCAGTCCTGCTGTCATAGTGACTGTGTGTGTGAAAAAAGTACCAGAACTGGGGTGCTGTTTGCATGGCGAGTGTGAAAAACTGAGCTGCTTCACCTTTATCTACCCATTTTCATAGCATTTACTTTTGTGAAGTTAGGGTACACTAAGTGGAGTCAGCTCAGTGCTGTTATTCCTATGAAGCTGCTGGAAAGCCAGGAGAAAAAGCGAGTTTGTGCTTTGATTGTGGATCAGAAGCACCTACCTGAAAGTTAGACTATTCAGAGGATGTGGTTAGCTTTGTAAGTTTAATATGCATGATTGGCATCTAAGAAAACAGGGCTTCTAAGTAGGGATAGGTAGAACAGAAGCCCACCTAGAGTGAATCTGCCAGCCTTTGTTCTAGCAGCAGCACACATCTGCTCTTCTCAGGGACATTTGACATGTCTAATGCCTCTGTAGTATTAGACTGCAGATACTACAGACACAGGGAGCAGAAGCAGAGCAGTGCTGCCTGAGTTTAAGCCTCAGGCAGTGTTGTGTCTAGAGGTCATTCATTATTTTAGTCCCTGCTTTTCCAGGGTCGATGTTGCTGCCTTTCATGATCTAAGTAGCAACTCCCGGTTAGACATGGACAGGTTATCTGGGTTGTGGGTTACAGGTGGCAGGGTCCTGCACTGGCTCTGCAGAGCTGAGGGGCAGTGAAGACAGCTTGGTGGGATACAGCTGGCTGTGCCAGTGCGTACCCAAAAGCACTGAAAGCCCTGCCAGACCTGAGGTTGTGCAGAGACAGTTGAGCAGTCTTCTGGGTGAGCAGAGGTCTATGATGGGGCTGTGTGGAGCCCCTGGCATGTCTCTGTGTCACATTTTCCAGCACTTGCATTAACCTCTTGTCAGTCTCTGAATCACAGAATCACAGAACGTTAGGGATTGGAAGGGACCTCAAAAGCTCATCCAGTCCAATCCCCCTGCCGGAGCAGGAACACCCAGATGAGGTTACACAGGAAGGCGTCCAGGCGGGTTTTGAATGTCTGCAGAGAAGGAGAGTCCACAACCTCTCTGGGCAGCCTGGTCCAAATCTCCAGGCCTGTGCTAGGTTACAGCCAGAACTTCGTTGTAAGTCACACTGACTGCTGCACTAAAGGATGTATTTTATACACAAAGAACAAGGTCAGTTTAGACAGCTGAGAGCACAACTCTCATATAACTAAGGCAACCCACAGGTTTTGTTGGGAAGTCATTGTGGATGAAGTGGGCAGGTTCTGTGCCGTGAAACCTCCATTAGTATGAGATTTCCTTATTTTTGTTCTGTAGTTTTGGATTCAGGATTAGAGGTTCAGGGTTCTGTTCCTTCTGTGCTAGGAAAAACCATTCTATATGGAGGTGGACAGAGAAGTTCATGCTTTCGTATTTGGGTCTCAGCGTCTGTCTTCACATCCATTCCTGTTTTACATTTAGCTTTGCTGTCTCTCCCTGCCTACACTGGTTTTTCAAGCCATGAGAAGGAACTGAGAAACTCGGTACAACGAAGCTGAGTGTAGACTGTGCCTGTAGTGGGAAGCACAGATGTACATGGAGCACTTTTGTTTCATGTCCCATATTTGTGTGGCAAAATGCAAATGGGCCTATCTTGGGGACAGGTTGTGAATTCACAAATTAAGTTCTGTTGTCGCAACTAGAATACTGTGTTAGACCAGGTCATAATGCTTGTTTTTCCAAGTCTGGCACTACTTCTGCCATTGCAGAAGTGCTGATAGGACGTGATTTGATGATCTGATAGTGTTTTTTCTCTCCCCAGCTGTTGATTTATCTGACAACAAATTAGGTGTTGAAGGAGCTAAGGCCTTTTCTGCTGTGCTTCTAGAAAATACTACAATTGTGTCGCTCCAGCTCTCAGGAAATGAATTTGATGATCATGCAGCAAAGTATTTAGCAGATGCCATCACAGCAAACAGCAAAGTGGAAATTCTGGATCTGAGTTACAACATGTTTGGTGACAAAGCAGGTAAAGTGCTGTCTTTCTACCTTGCACAGAGAGGGGGGCTGCAGCAGTTAGCAATGCAGCTTAATGAATTGCTTGCCTGCCACAGACCTTTGGAGAGCAGGGTTGGTTAATATTTTCAGTTTCCTGAAAAGTATTTTTGGCTCTTTGAAAGCAAAACCAGTGTCAAGGTACTATCATTTGTTCATTCTCTGCCTTTTCTTACAGCATTGAAAGCTTTACCTCCTCTGTTTCTTTCCCCTGTTCTTCCTAGTTCCCAAGTTCTGATGGTCTGTCTTTCACTGAACTACCATTTGCTTTTTTCCCGCATCATTATTTTGCCTTTCACAGGTGTGTAAAATGCCTAATAGGAGCAGAAGAAACCCAGCAGAAGGGAGTTTGCCAGCAGTCCTTCTGTCCAGCTCCCTGTCAACAGTGGTGATTGCAGGTGCTCCACAGAGGGGGTGGGAGTGGAATGAGCAGGTGGTTGTGCTTCCCTGATACTCTGCCACCCTTGACAGCTTGTGGTTTGGGAACTGAGCAGATGACCGTGGCTGTTTCTTTTCTTGTTGGTCTCAACCTCACTAATGCATATTGTTCTTTTTCTTTGGCTTTTGATTTTTAAGCACGTTGTCAGTTAATCATTCCATCTTTGCACTCACAGTGCTCCTGTGATGTTGTGTGATAGGTCTCTGGGCCTTAGTGTGTACTGGTGTCACCAGGTGTGCTTGTGCTGGGCTGAACCCCTCCATCCTTTCTTCCCAACTGTCCACTTCTGCAGAACACTCCTCATGTCACTGCTAATCCCTGACTTTTCAACCTTTATGCTCATCTCCTTTTTGCACTTAACTGACACATGCTTCATCTTCTCCCTCTGTGGCAGTCCTTGGGCAACCCCAGCCATGTGTTCTGCTACTATCTCCAGGCTGAAGGTTCACAAATCTTCTCCCAGCATTTGGTCTCACCCTACAACTGTGCTTCAAATCCCTCTACTTCCAACACTGTCTGTGATGGGTACGCACCCAAATAGAGATACTGAATTTTTCCTCTCCCATGCCACATCCCACACTGTCAGATCTACATTCTCCCCAGGTTGTGTCTTTCATGAAAAATCCACCATCTTCTCTCCATCCACTGCTTTACAACCTGTAATCATCACACGCCTCATCTGCTGTAGCCTCCTCCTTGAAGATCCTCCATGTCTTCAGTGGCCTTCTCTGGCTCACAAATGAAGAAACAACCATAATCTTCCTCTCTTCTGGCCACTAGGAACACACCAGCCATTCCCTTGCTTCCTTCCCAGGTCTGTTTCACTTTCTTCCTCATTTTCACTTTTGATGGCTGCAATGATTGCTTTTCTCTCCATACCTACACTGCTCACCTCCTGCTGCCTTTACAGTCAAAGAGCTGTCCCCAGTCTTCTGGTCTTCAAGCATGGTGATGGCTTCCTTCTGTGCTGTTTGACAACCTCATTTTTTTCCTGCCCCATTAGAAACTCTTCAGGCACTTAGTGAGGAAATCTATTGAGATTTTATAATGGCACAGGAGCTCTGGAAGGGGTTAAAGAGAGAGCAGAGCTGACTTCTCTGCCAGCAGAACAGACCATCAGGCTTCAGCTGGGTGAAGGCCAGAGCTGGGGAAGAGTGGGAGGCTGAGGCTACCTGCTAGGTTGGTGTCAGCTTGCAGACTCACATTAGGCTGGAGAAGGAGCCTGTGCAGTCAGGTCTCCACACATGAGCAGCACGCCCTGGCTTTGTGGCATAGTAACGAGATTTTCTCTTTGTTTCCGCTACATTTGCAACCTGTGGCCAGAGAACACATTTAGAGCACATTTATAGTCTGGCAGCTTCTGCTTTCTCTTTATGGTAAATGAAAGAAAATAGTATGTTGTAGTTTTAATTGTCTTCCTGAAGGTAATTCGGACAGTTGCAGAGAAATACCTAAACTAATCCAAGCTTCCTGTTTTGCAGCACAGCTAATCCTTTTAACTCTTAAACTGTATGGCTTCCTGTATTTTTTCTTAGGTGAAGTTCTTGGAATGGCAATAGCAGAAAACATTGGATTAAAGGAACTTAGAATCAAATGGAACCATTTCCATAGCCAGGGAGCAGCTGCCTTGGCCAAAGGCTTGGAGGTAGGAAATCTTTTTCATGCCTGTTTTTAAATTCTGAGAACTTGCATGAAGCTTTATCTGTTTAAATGAGTGTGAATGCCATGATTTGCTGTTTGCCTTGTGTCCTTGCCTGTCCAACAGCCGTCTGTGATCTGGAATCATACAGACCTGGGAACTAAGAAAGTGAAATCATACATGTCTATTGACATATTGCACATGTTTTCATTTCTTTTTTTCTGGTTCATTCCCTTTTTGGAGTCCAAATTACTATAATGAATGTTCTGAATTGTTTCATTTCACTTCTGATTAGTAAATCATTACAGCAATTGTTTTGTAGTCTATATACACTTTACTAAAAGGAAGTAGTCTCCCATTAAAATAAGATACTGGTTTTCCAGCCTCTTAGGCTGAAAGTGGCCACTAAAGTAAATGGATTTCACTTCTTGTATAATGCAAATCACATGTGCCATCTGAGGACTAGCGGAGCAAGCCCCCAACTCTTTTTGGACAGTAATGCACAGGCAGGATATTTCTTCAAGGTTGAATCAGGTGACCCAGACATTCAGTTGTGTGTCTCTGTCACATCACAGGCAAACATATTTCTCAAAGCGCTGGATGTTTCCTACAATGGCTTTGGCACCAGTGGAGCAGCTGCCTTGGGGGAGGCTCTTAAAGCCAACAATGTGCTAGAGGAGCTCAACATTAGGTGAGTCAGGCTCTGGTCCTGCTGTACGTTTTCTCTCATTTTGCAGGGGTGGGCACAGCCCGCAGCAGCCATTCGGATCTCCTACCCACAGAGAGTGTGGTGACCTGCTTGGTAGATGAGGGGAAGGCTGTGGACATTGTCTACCTGGACTTTAGTAAGGCCTTTGACACCATCTCCCACAGCATCCTCCTGGAGAAGCTGGCTGGGCATGGCTTGGACGGACACACGCTTTGCTGGGTTAAAAACTGGCTGGATGGCTGAGACCAAAGACTTGTGGTGAATGGAGATAAATCCAGTTGTGACCAGTCACAAGGGGTGTTCCCTAGGGCTCAGTTCTGGGGCCAGTCCTGTTTAACATCTTGATCAATGATCTGGATGAGGGGATTGAGTGCTCCCTCAGCAAGTTTGCAGATGACACTGAGTTGGGAGGGAGTGGTGATCTGCCTGAGGGTAGGAAGGCTCTGCAGAGGGACCTGGATAGGCTGTATCCATGGACTGAGGCCAACTGGATGAGCTTCAACAAGGTCAAGTGCCAGGTCCTGCACTTCAGTCACAATAACCCCATGCAGCGCTACAGGCTTGGGGACGAGTGGCTGGAGCTGCCAAGCAGAAAAGGACCTGGGGATGCTGGTGGACAGCAGGATGCCCATGAGCCAGCAATGTGCCCTTGCAGCCAAGAAGGCCAATGGCATCCTGGGGTGTATCAGAACTGATGTGCTGAGTAGGTCAGAGAGGTTCTCCTTCTCCTCTACTCTGCCCTGGTGAGACCACATCTG
>NW_010159545.1:7181-14491 GCF_000695765.1 Mesitornis unicolor
AGATGCTGGAGGGAGTGGAGCATCTCTTGATGAGGAGTGGCTGAGGGAGCTGGGTCTCTTTAGCTTGGAGCAGAGGAGACTGAGGGGTGCCCTCATTCATGTTTATAAATTTGTAAAGGACGAGTGTCAGGAGGAAGGAGCCGGGCTCTTCTCTGTGATGTCCAATGACAGGACAAGAGGCAATGGTCCCAAGCTGGAGCACAGGAGGTTCCATATGAACATGAGGAAAAACTTTTTTACTGTGAGGGTCACAGAGCATGGCCCGGGCTGCCCAGAGAGGTTGTGGAGTCTCCTTCTCTGGAGACATTCAAGGCCAACCTGGACGCATTCCTGTGTGACCTGGTCTGGGTGATCCAGCTCTGGCAGGGGTTGGACTGGGTGATCTTTCAAGGTCCCTTCCAACTCCAGAGATTCTGTTATTCTGCGATTCTGTGAGAGCGGTAGGTGTGCAAGGCAGAGGGAGCATTACAAAATACTAGGGCTGCTGGTCTCATCCCAAATCCCAGTTCTTCCCCTTAAGCCTGGGGTCAGTTCCAAGGGATGATGGGATGTGTTACCGGATATGGGGGGAGAGTATTTGGTGACTGCACAAAGCCTGTTACAGAACGTTTAGGAGAGGAGCCAAGGGTGGGGGAAGGGGTCCATGTGCCCTGCGGAGGAACAAGCATGGGAAAAGAGAGGGACGAGGTGTGAATGTTGAGTGTTTCTGTCTGTGTTGATCTGTGTGGCTGGCCATGGGCATGTGTTGCATACATTTGTGTCTGTGCCTATTGGATACATGGTCAGCCTTACTGCTGCGTGAGCCTTGCCCCTATCAGCCTTTGGGATTTGGCAACTCTTCACCGCTTCCAGCCTCCCAAGTACAATTACTTAGTTGGAAGGAACTGTCCTAAATTCTCTCTGAATATAACATGTTTTCAGTGGTGGGTGAAGCAGGAGGTGGCATATCCTTTGCCTGAGTGATGTGGATATGGAAAACCTGCAGCTCAGCATCTGAAACATGCCTTTTATCTGTTTTTAGCAACAACCGTATTATGGTGGAAGGAGCTCTGCACATTGCAGCTGGCCTGAAAGCAAACAAGACTCTGAAAAGACTTAATGTGAGTAACTTGCCTAGGAAGGTACTGCAGCCTCTTGTGCGTATTTAAATGTCACTGATGCATGTATGTCCTGGATTGGAACCCCTTAGAACAAATCCACACCAAAATCAGGGAGCTGCCTCCTCCGATGCTTAAATGGTTGCAGTTTGCTCTCATTAAGACAGGGGGTTTGTATCCAGCACTTTCCTCAGTGAACAGAGATTTATCTCAGCCTGCCACTGTGTGAACTGCAGCCTGTCCTGCTGCATCTTGCAGCATGGATACCATCCTGTTTCTGCAGCAGAAGTGTCCAGCTCAGCATGGCAGGTGGCCCTGGGATGACAGTTTGAGAGCCCTTGGCCCACTGTTACTGGCAATTGCAGTAACCCTGCTGATACCTCACCTGTTGGGGACAGACAAAATAATCCCGTGTCACACTATCCCCCTGCTGTTTCTTTTCTGACTGTAGATGACCAGAAATCCCATGCAGAGTGAAGGCTGCTGTGGGGTCCTCAGAGCTCTACAAGCTAATTCTGGCACTGGCATAAAGATCCTGGACTTGCCAGTAAGTGTTACCCCAGAAAGAAGAGGGAAGAAAGGGAAGAGGTTGAATGCATGATGTGTGCCTAAAATGTAGAAGTGCTACCAGAGGGATTCTGACTCCCATGTTGTTGTTGTTTCGGAAGCAGGATGCTGCTGCTTGTTGAATCCCATATCTACCAGTAATGTGGTGGTGGCTAACAGCCCTGGTCTCACAACCTTGTGTCAGAATTCTGTTTGGGTTTACAGAGCTCAGGTTCTGACTCTCATGTTGTTGTTGTTTTGGAAGCAGGATGCTGCTGCTTGTTGAATCTCATATCTACCAGTAATATGGTGGTGGTGGCTAACAGCCCTGGTCTCACAACCTTGTGTCAGAATTCTGTTTGGGTTTACAGAGCTCAGGATATATTGCAATATCTATTTTCTGAGAGAGCATAAATCATACTGCATGCTTGCTTGCTTACCAGCAGTGATTTTTCCCTCTAGGACATCCCTGTGAACAAAGAACTTGCAGAGCTGTGTGATGCTGTGAAAATACGTTTCCCAAATCTTCTTCTCAGACATGGTGGAAACACAAAATTGCAGAGGAAAAGTCAGTCAAAGGTTGAGCTTTGAACTCAGCCTGAAGTGGTGAGTAACTCCCAGAAGGCAGTGGCTTAACATGAGTCTCTTTGGAGCTGCTGCTTCAGCACCTCTGCCTGACAGCCCAGTACCACTCACCAAGCCTGTGACATGAGGATGCCGCGGGACAGTGCTAAAAGCAGGATCTGTGGAAATACTGGCTACTTCACCATTGCTGACACTGGGAAGTTTTTCTGTCTTTTTGCTTTAAGATTTCTGCTACAACCAGCACATGCAAGAGCATCCCCTTGGATGAGAGTGCAGGGACTCCCTTTTAATCATAATTTTTGTGTGTAAGGACATTTGTTTGGTGGAACATCATGTGCTGTAACTGCTGCAGTGGGATCTGTGCAGCCTGAGAGTGCAGTTATGTAGGAAGCAAAGTCCTATCCAGAGGTGTTGCTGTGCACATTTGCTTTCTGCCTTCGGCTTGTTCTGTTACACAGTCAGGTTTGCCTTTGCTGAATTGACTGTCAGATGCGCTGGTGACTCATTTTCAGCTGAATCCTACCACTGTTCCTTAGCCTTACATGGAGCCCATGCTCTCCAGGGCAGAACCCCCATCCTGGGTCATGACTGGCATTGTTATTTCCTGGATGCCTGCTCTTGCTTTTGTCAGTGTTACACAGGATGGATGCTGGAAGCTGCCTGGAAATAGGCCAGGTGCTCGGGGGTAGGTCAGCAATGATATTACCATGTGGGCTGTAACTCTTTTCCCCTTCATGGGATGTTTTCTGTGATCTCAGTGTAGTCCAGTGGATCCTCCCTATGCTCTCTGGGACACCTGGGCACCATGATTCAGAGAGGGGGAGGAATTGTGATCTCCTTGAGGAGCAGTGGGCAGGAATCGTGGCTGTACTCTGAGCAGCCTGGCTTAACTCTCCTTCTCCTGGTCTCTGTGAAGTTGTGGTTTCTTGCAGCAGTTTCTGGCAGTGAGAGAGGGGCTGAGGATGGCCACACACACAGCTCTGCATGTCTGGCCTGGGCTGGAGGTGCAAGCAGCTCTGCCCTGCAGTCAGCGGGCAGCAGACCCCAGTGGTTTTGCAGTGCTGCCTTAACCTCATGTGGCTGCATGTAAGTCATCGCCTTTCATTCCCTGAAGGCTGGTGGACTCGGTTGGTAAAGCAGGTGCAGCAATCTCAGCTTTCTCTGGGGCTCCAGCGAGGCAAGGCTGGTCTGTCCTCAGGCACGTCGGCGTGTGTGGGTGTTGGTTTCCCTCTCGCTGACACACCAGCAGACAAGGGCTGGGGACATCCATGCAGTGCTCTACTATAAGGCAGTGGTGCCACCTCACTGAGAAAGCAGCTTACAAAGGCAGGGGCCAAAATACAAGGCGGTTTCTGCCAGCCTCCTTCCAGCGTAGCTGGACAGTGCCCTGTGTTTTGCCTTCTGCTGTTTTTCCTAGAACAGAAACATTATAGTCCCCTTGCCGACTTTTGTGTTTCATTTACCTAATAAATGTGCCTACCAGTGAAATTGTACTTAGTTCTCAGCAGAAGGTGCAGTTTATTTTAAAATAACCCTATGCAGTTATGATTTCTGTAATGGAGTTTGTCCTATAAATGTGCCAGTTATTTCACAGTTACATATCTAATAAATAATGTCTGTGCCTTGGACTCACACCTGTCTGTTCACACCATTTGGAGAGGTGTCCTGCATGTTGTAAGGTCTGAAAATGTGGGTTGTTTCTAGCAATTTCAGAATCATCCTGACACCCCCTCAATCTCTAGATGAAAAATTAGTATATCAGACACAGAAGCTGTGATGGGGCTTAATATCAACCAGTATAAGTACTTATATTTTAAAATATTTGGTCACCATTTATTTTTTCCATTACATCCTTTTCCCCTAGCCCTTCCTATTATCTCCAAGGAAGAGATGCAGGTTAAAATCATATTGAAAAACAAGGTGGGTAAAAAATTCCTACACAACAAATCTGTTCTTATTCACTGGCTGGTGTAACTAGGGAAGATCCACTTGCCCCTGTCTTGACACATATCCATTTGTTAGTCACTGAAGTCAGAACTGGGTGTTTTTAAGGTCAATAAATCTTATCAATGGACCATTTGGGGACCTAAAGGTACCAGGTGGGTCAGCGGTGTGTTATGAGGTGATATAACTGGAATATATGTGTTCACTTGTCCTGCGAGCAGGAGGTAGCAGTGGAAAACAGCCCTTGCCTGCTCCTTGCACAGGCAGGATTTACCCTCCCGAGGGGCTGCAGGGAGAAGGAGAAGCAGACAGCCAGAGCTGGCCTGCAGGAGGTTTTGTGTGTGAAGCTGTAGGGATTTGCTGTGCTTTGGCAGCTGCTATGAAAGGTTATAAGGAATTAACTCGTGGTGAGTTATACTGGGAGCTGTGTTCCAGTTATACTGGAATGTCAGTTATTCCCAGTTCACCTGGTAATCTCCCCAGCTGGTATTGCTATTCTGCTTTCCTCCAAACTCCGTTTTGTTCCCTTTCAGGTTAGGAGCCAATCTTGGAATAACTCACCAGAAGATTTGCTGAGTCCCTGTTCATGATGTAATTTCCAGTACTGAGCCTTTGTGTGTGTGTGTGTGTGTACGCGTGTGTGTGTCCGAGTGTTACTTCAATATTGCTCCTATTTGGTTTCTTTACAAAACTGCCAGGTAACTGTTTGGATGCCTTTTGGAAGATCCCATAGCACAACAGCACTGCTGCCTTTTTCCAAGCTTCTGACCTCACCAAAGCATGGAGGTCACCCAAATCCATATTAATTGCCATTAATGGTATTTTTTCCTTCTTTCTTGAGCAGCTTTCATTTTGAGGCCTTGCATTTCCTCGCACCGCTTCACCATTTTGAAGGATCAGCCAGCTTGTTTTCCTGCAGTGCTCTGGGACTCCAGCTGCCTGATTGTTTCTGGAAAATGAGCATTGATGCCCTGGGGAAGGTCGCTGCCTAACTGCACGTGAAACTCCTCTGGTGTAAGTTACATAGGTGACCACAAAGAGTTTTGCTATAGCAGCTACTAATGAGCATCATTTGGAGGCAGAGAAGCCTGCAGCATGGCTCCTAGCTTTTGCCCCGTGCAGATGTTTCCATGATCACTTTCATCTCCTTTACAATATTGAGTGTGCTGCCGTGCACAAAGGTGCCTTTCCTCTTGTCCCAGCAAGGATTGGTGCCCATGGTGTTCAGTGCTGCTTCCAGTTTAGTGAGGAGTGCCCAGGCAGGTGGGCTCGTGAGGAAGCAGCTATCCTTGCTCTGGAGGAGGAGCAACTCGCTGCAGCCCGTTCCTGACAGCATCTGATGGATGTTTAGTAACCTCTCAGGCAAAGCTGTCATTGCTATGAGGAAGCATTTCTGATCTCTTGCCTAAATCTCCCTGGTGACAGGTTCAGTCCGTTGCTTTTTGCCTCATCTCCTGTGCATGTGGTGAGGATTTATTCTCCTTCCTTTGGTGGCTGCGTGGTTGGACACTGGCCACTCTGCTGTTGGGAAGGAGCCTTTGCTGCTTGGATGGGACTGCATCGTTCATGCATAGGCTTGCTTACACAACTCAATAGAAAATGTCTGCACCACGTGGCGAGACAGGGAGGAAGCACAAGCACAAGCAGTCCTGTAATGCTTTGTGTTCAGCGCACCGGTGTGTTTGTGGAGGGATGGGGGGACAACAGGACCTGGGATTTGTGCCATCTTCTATTGCCCTGCCATCCTCTGGCTGGAGGAAGGAGCAGATAGGCTGCTGCTGGCATCTCAGGGATGAAGCACAGTGCTTACCTCATCCTCTGGCTGGGTCTGCAGGGGATAATGAGAGGATTACTTACAGCCAGCGTCAGACGAGCCCTGCAGCGCGTCTGTGCTGCTTTCAGAGCTGGGGCAGGAGAGAGGGGGATAATTCAGAAACACAAGGCAGGGAAGAGATTTAATTAGGACATTGAGCTGCTCTCTGCTGGGCACCAGCTCACCACCCTCTTCCAGTGCTTGAGGCTCCCCTTTTTGGGGTCAGGGCTCAAGTATGCAACTGGGTCAGTGCCTGCTGACTTCAGCATCGCATCTGTGATTAAACAGTGTCTGAGACAGTGCTGGGGTTCACCTGCAACTCCCCCCCCACACACTTTGCCATGCAAGAGCCCAGACAGCCCGGCAGCAGCTCCCATGGCTGGCATTGCTGGGGCTGCGTGGGCTGCGTGTTTCCTGGAGCCTCCGAGATCAGCCTTGGCTCAGTCCCATTTGGTCATTCATTGTCCTGGTTTTGCTGGATTTTGTGCTGGAGCAGGGCTGGGTACACCCCTCCCTGAGCTGCATCTCAGGGCTGAAGGACAGGGACACAGGCAGATTCAGTGTCTCTGCCATTTAAGTGGTGGTGGGGAGCATCCCTCACATCAGTTTTCACCCCAGTACAAACCCTGTGTTATTCCTCCTCTGAGCTTGCTTTTTGGAATTTTGAATTCCTCCTCCTGAATTTGCTTTTCCCCTGGTCCCCCTGCACCTGCTCTATGGGAACCAGGGCACAGCAAACCAGTGCTGCTCTGGTAGCTCCTCTTCCAGTCCTCCCAGTCCAGCAGCGTTTCTGGTGAGGCTCGGCTGTTCCTGCAGCCCGCTCCCACATGGTGCGTGGGGATTATCACCCGTGGATCACATTAACCCTCTTAGCCCGGTGCAGGAGCACGTGTGCTGGGACTGCTTGTGCCCTGTGGCCCCTAAAGCCCTGCCAGGCTCCCAGGGCCCCAGCACTGGTCCTTAAAACGCTGACCTACAAACGGCCCTGGTGTGTTGCCGTTAGATCGGTTCCCACGCAGGCCAGCTCAGCTGATTGGGCCATTGCCACGAGTCCCAGAAAATAGGATTATTTTATTTTTATGGTAAACTAATTTGGAGAAGGATACCAGTATGGCAAATTGGCGTGACACCAGCTGCAGTAAAGCAGCGAGCGACTGTCTCGTTGTGCTCTGTGAAATGGGGTTTTGTGAGCAGCTCATGGGGGTGGTTTGGTTTGAAGTCTGTCTGGATCAGATGGGGGAACTGGTGATTAATCTCCTACAATTACAGGCTGCCATCCTAAAGCACTGCTGACTCTGTTCAGTTTGGATGTGATTTTTTCCTGC
>NW_010159545.1:14522-17498 GCF_000695765.1 Mesitornis unicolor
TGCAGGAAGAAACCATTGTAGGAGGGCTCCTTTGGTGGAAGTGGGTGCTGATGAACACCCTTTTTTTAGTGTGTGCCTTAATGGGTAGACATTTTGAAATCAACTAATACCTGTTCTGTGCCTGTGCAGGGCATGTTACTGCAGTAGGATGGTGCATGGCACAGAGGAACCGACCAATTTTGTAATCCCGTTTAAAAACCCCCCACAAGTGTGCTTGAGAGGGCGTGCTCACCTCCCAGGCTGCCGTTAATTACGTCTCAATCCTTCAATGCGTCCCCATCACTCCCTGCCTCTCCCCAGCCATGCTGGGGATACCCATAGCCACACTTGCTTTTTTTTTAATGCATTAATTTCTCTGCATTTTTACAAATGAATGATTTAATAGATTAAATAGCAGTGGTTGTGAGGCTCATTCATCAGCTTTGATGTCTCCGCCAGTTGAAAATGCTGACCAAGAGCCCATGCTGGGTGAGCCTGACCCTGGCGACAGCCAAAAGTGATTTGTGATGTGACTGCTATCGGCTTTCCTTGAAAAGAGACCAGAAAAGTGACCCTCAGCCTGTTCTGCTCTGGTAGGACTTCTACTGCTCTTCCCCAGCCCCGTGCTGGGCTCCTTGCTCCTGATGAAGTATCACTGGGGTTCCTTCTGCTTGCCTTTATCCTGCTGGATTTATAGCAGAGATTAAAAACCAACAATTGATAAGGGGAGTTAAGTCTGTCTTCCTCCCCAGATACCTGTTGAATAGTTTATTATTACTATTTTAATAAAGAATGACTTTGCTATGGGAAATCTCCCTTAGTGAAGGACAGTGAAGATCGGGTAGTCTGTGGGTTGTCTCAAGCTCCTCACTTTTTAATTCCCATTATTTGCACAAGTTCTCCCACCCATTCAGCTCGTAAACCTTGGCAGCTTTAATGAACTTGCCCTGGTGCTGCTCAGCATTGGCCTTGCTGTTGACAAAGGGATTCGGGCCCAGCTGGGTGAGTATCATTGTATTTGTGTGCCTGTGAAGCTCAAGTTCCAGGCTGCCTTTGCACAGCTGCTCCAGCCCCTTGGGGGTCCCAGTTTCTGAGGGTCCGGCTGGAGCCCGTCCTCGTGAAGGAAATGCCCATGCCAGAGGAGCAAAGCTGCTCTTGGCAGTGCCTGGCAGAGCTCGCCAGGTGCAGGGCAGCTCACGCGAGCTGAACGGCTCTCCCTCACCCCAAGCTTTCCAGGGCTTTCCTGAGCATCGGCTGGGAGAGCAGCTTCCCTGTGTGGGGTCCTGGAGGGAGGACACACGGCACAAACAACCAGAGCCATCGCAGAACCAGTGTTTATGAGGGTGACCGAGTCAGCCCATTGTTCACAAGCCACTACACAGAGGTGCCAAGCAGGGCCACAGCACGGCAGGGACACGCAGCTCTATCAGCAGCGGTGTGAGGGTGAGGCAGGACATGGAGCATCACTGGCAGAAACAGGGGTGCACCAGGGAGCCAGCGCTTGTACAGAGACCCCCACCATGGCCCTTCTAGGCCCCCCAGTGAGAAGCAATGGCATCAGCTTGCCTGTGGTCCCTGGCTCCTTGCAGGGTGCAGATGACACTGCAGCTCCAGCATGGCTGCAGGGAGCAGGGTGTCCAAGCTGCAAGGCCTCCTTGGGCAATGGTTAGCAACCTTGTGCTCAACTGATTGTTTCCTCCACGTATTTCTTCCAAAACCTGTTAGACCCCTTTCCCTTCCACTTTAGGCTGCCCATGGGCAAACCACGGCAGCCAGGGTGAGCCCCAGAGCACAGGGATGCTCACCAAGGAGGGGGCAACACCAAAAAGCACCCACAGGGCACATCCTGAGCCACCGAGAGCCTGGGAGGGGCAGCATGGGGGGCTGAGACCCCCAGCTGGGTGGGGGGCAGAGCAGGAGAGGTGGGTGCTGGCTCCAGGCAGCCCAGCCTGGGGATGCAGCAAGGGACCTCCAGGGACAAGGAAACAAATCCGAGGTCCTGCGTGCGCACACCGAGTGCAGGGCTGTGGCAACAGCCTGGCCCTGGCAGGACCACAGCAGGACCTTCCAGCCAGGCACAGCCCCCAGCCCACCCCAAAACGGCGGATGCCAACAGTTGGGAAGGTGCAGCTGGGCTCATGCCATGCCAGCGCTGGCTTTCCCAAGGCCCTTGCTCAGCCACTCGTTCTGGCCATGTCCTTTCCCCAGCTCACGTCCCCAGCTGCTCTTTGGCTCTCCTCAGCCCCAGCCTCTTAGGAAGGCAGCCCTGGAGATGAGGATGGCAGGGATGCTGGGGGGGAAGTGCACTTGGCCCCTGCCTCCTTCTGCAGGGCAGGCTCAGCAGGAGGCAGGGGCTCTGCAGGGCTGCAACCAGGATGTGACCCAGGACAGGCAGTGCTGGGCTGCCTGCCTTTTCCCCGGGGACTCTCTGCACCCCTGGCTGTGTGGAGGGGCTGGCAGAAAGATTTGCTGCATGGCCCCTCGGTGTGCTCAGGGGAAGGTGGAAAGGACACGGCTCCTCGTGAGCAGAGCACTAGGCTGAGACCCAGTTCCTGAGTGCTGGGGATGGGGAGGGAGGGAGCCAGCCCCTCCCCACGCTCTGTGGGTAGTTGGTGGGGAAGGACGAGCATCCTCCACAGCTCTGCAGGGAGCCATGAGGCCAGGGCAGCCCCAGTGGCCCCTCTGCCAAAGGGACTAGGAGGAGAAGAGGGGGTCTCTGGCCTCGCCATGGGGAGGGGGTCAGATGCTCCCACAGCCAGATGCCCCTGTCCCCCAGGCTGTCATCTCTTGCAGTCGTCGGTGTCGGTGTCCGGCAGCCCGGCAGTGGGCTGGGGGCTGGGCTGGACGGCCTGGACCCTCTCCTCCAGGCTGCCACTGGGGAACACAACATAGCGGGCGCTGACGTGCTGCGGCTGGGGCTCCCGCAGGTTCTCCTTGCTGTGCCCGATGCCGTAGCCGAAGTACACGAGCAGGCCTGCCGTGGGGACAGGGACAGGC
>NW_010159545.1:17628-19254 GCF_000695765.1 Mesitornis unicolor
GGGCAATGCCAGTGCCTGGGCAGGGGAAGGGCCTTGCTAGAAAGGGCTCCTCAAGCCCCAGGAGCCATCTCAGGAGCAAAGTGGGTTCTGGCCCAGAGATCAAAGGACCCAAACCTTAACAGGAACAAACTCTGGGAACCAGAGAGGGTCAGGAAGACCTTGGTTTGTGTCTCCGAAGGGGAATTGGAGACAGAAAAGGGCACAATGTGCTGTATAAACCCATTACTGGGGAAAAAGAGCTGCCAAGGCCGCCGGCCGGTGCCAAGACCAGCCCAGTTCCCTTCACCCCCCCCAGCCACTGCTGTCCCGGGCTTCACGTGGGAGCACTCACCTAAGAGCAGCCAGACAGCGAAACGGAGCCATGTCATGTAGCTGAGCTTCAGCATCAGATAGATATTGAGGACAATACTCAGTGCTGGAGAGAGGGGTACCAGGGGGATCTGTGGGAGAAATGGTGTGGTCAGACCATCCTTAAAACCGTAGAGGCAAAAGCCAGCACTGGTAAGTACTGGGGCAGGGTGACTGTCACCCTGGGCTTTCTGAAAATCACTTTTTTTTTTCTAGGAAAAAGGCAGCCAAAAGGAACAAGGGCCAGGCAGGGAGCTGGGTCCAGGGAGGGGAGGGGACAGAGGCTCTGGGAACAGCCTAGAGGCACCATCATGGGGACCAAATGAGCCCCCAGTGCAATCCAACATTGTCCTCACTGGAGAAGCCAGGGTGGGGGCATGGCAGGAAGGTGGTGTTAGCGCTGGTGTTACCATCCATGCAACTGCGCCGCGCCAGGGCCCAGACTGGCTGGAGACCAGAGGCGGGGGGGCACAAGAGGCACAAAAGTGATTTGGATGCTGAAGAAGAGAGCTCCACAGCATAGCTCGAGGGCAGACCAAAGGCAGAAGGAGCTGGGATGGGCAGGAGGGGAGCGGAGGCTGCAGGGACGTGGAGCAGTGAGCCCGGGGTGGGTAGGATTGATCCCATGGGATGGACACAGAGCTGCTGCTGTCCTGAGGACTGTGCAGGGTGACACCAACACCTCTGCACACCCAGTGCTTGCTGACACACTCCTCCTCCTCTTCCTCCTCCTTCTCCTCCTCCTCCTTCAGCAGTTGCAGTGCTTTCACCAGGCTGGTGTGACCAGGACCTCCCCTGAGTCCCTCAGAGCTGCTCCCACCCCACTGACCCTGGCAGAGGGACTACTCCTGCCTGGGTCCCCAGGCGTACCTGAAAGGTCTGTGTGATGTGCTGCTGCTCGTGCGCCCAGATGAGGAGGAGGCTGAGCAGGAAGCCCAGGCTGAACAGGACCAGCAGCAGGGAGTAGCTCCAGGTGGGCAGGTGGAGGTGGGTGTTTCCAAAAACCAAGATGGAGCAGAGGCAGATGGCAGACACCATCAGGGTCACCACAGCCACTGTGACCACCTCACCCGGGTAGAAGTCGCTGAGGAACTCCAGATAGGGCTCAAAAGCTGCCTTCAGCTGGCCTGGCTCCCGGTGCTCTTTGCTCTTGTCCCTGTCCACCAGCTGGAGCTTGTCGGAGAAGGACTCGTACTCCTTCAGCTCGCCGGTGGACGGACCCTCATGAGGCTCGGGGCTGGGCTGACCAGCGGCTGCCCGGGCCGGGGGGGGCCCCTT
>NW_010159545.1:19285-21810 GCF_000695765.1 Mesitornis unicolor
ACGATGATGCCCCCAGCCACAAAGGTGTAGGCCAGCAGCGTGCCGATGGACAGGAACTGCACCAGGGCCTCCAGGTCGAAGATGAGGGCCAGCAGGGCCATGAGCAGCCCGAAGACCACAATGCCGATGACAGGCACCTGTGTGCGGGGATGCACTCGGGAGAAGACCTGGAAGAAGAGCCCATCCTCGGCCATGGCGTAGACGATGCGTGGCAGGGAGAAGAGGTTGCTCAGCAGGACCGTGTTCATCGCTGAGGGACAGGCAGAAAAAGGAGGACCTCGTCAGACCCAAAGCACCCCAGTTCCCAGCCCCCATCGTGAGTGGGGCGGGCAGCTCCCACCACGTCTGCCTGTACTCACCACAGATGGAGCCAGCGGCCACCAGGAACCCTGCCCAGGCATAGCCCCTCCTGTAAAACGCATCTGCCAGCGCAGAGTCAGGGTTCAGCGTGTGCCAGGGCACCATCAGCGTCAGCACCACCGACACCAGGATGTACGCTCCCGTGGCCAGCCCCAGGGAGAACGCGATGGCCCTGGGGACAGCCCGCTGCGGGTTCCTGGCCTCTTCGCTGGAGGCCGCGATGACGTCGAAGCCCACGAAGGCATAGAAGCAGGTGGCTGTGCCGGCCATGATGCCTGACAGCCCGTACGGGGCAAACCCGCCCTCCTGGGCACTCCAGTTCTTGGGCTGCGCGAGGATGAAGCCCATGATGAGAATGAAGAGGATGACACCCATGCTGATGGCTGAGAAGAGGTGGTTGAGCCAGGAGGACACTTTGGCCCCAAAGGAGATGAATGCAGTGGCTACCAGCAGGATGGCGGCTGCCAGAAAGTCGGGGTAGTGGGCCAGGAACGGCACCTGCCAGGCACCCACGTGGGTCTCGGTGAAGTTCTTTATCTTGTGGTTGAAGATGGAGTCCAGGTAGCCGCTCCAGGCCCTGGCCACTGCGGCCCCCCCGATCATGTACTCCAGCAGCACATTCCAGCCGATGAGGAAGGCCCAGATTTCACCCACAGACACGTAGGTGAACATGTAGGCAGAGCCTGTCTTGGGTACCCGGGCTCCAAACTCAGCATAGCAGAGAGCAGCCAGGAGTGAGGCAAAGCCGGCAATGATGAAGGAGACGATGACGGCGGGGCCAGCGATCTCCTTGGCCACGGTGCCTGTGAGGACGTACAGCCCGGAGCCCACCATGCCCCCAATGCCCAGCAGCGTCAAGTCGACGGTGGAAAGGCATCTGTTGAAGGACGTCTCCATCATGTCGTCCTCCAAGGTCTTCACCCGGTTGAGTTTCTGGCAGAAGCGGGTCAGGTCGGTGGAGCGAGGCAGCCATCTCGCCATCCTGGAGGCAGCAGACCCTGCCCTGTGGCAGGGTGAGGGGTCCACAGTGGCGAGACCCTGCCTGGAGACCTGGCAGAGGAGGAAGGTGTGAGCATGCCCTCCCGCTGGGAGGCATCAGGTGGCGGGGACAGGGTGGAAAAGCCATTGGGGCACATTCAAGGTGTCCCTCACTCCTCAGCCAGCATTGGGCTCAGCACCAGCGTGTCCTCCTCCAGGACAGTGGCACAGGACAGTCAACCACCCGGCCTAGGGACCCGTGCTTATGCACCAGGTGGGAGGGAAACCACAGCACCCCCAGGTCAGCATCTCCCAGGCTTTATTTCTTAAAACAGAGCTGCATTAAAGGTCAAACCAGACTGCTCTGGCCCTGCTGAAGGTTTCTTTGCTGCTTCCCCTCCACCTTTTTGAATATCTACCTGACCTTTCCCCTGTTGTGCCGGGAGCCCACTGAGGGGCCATGCACCATCTCCCTGCTCCCTGCATCTCGCTGCTTCCCCGGGGAAAGCCCAGGCATGGCAGAGGCATGCATCAGGAAGCCCAGAGCAGCTCCAGCAAGGACGTGGCTGTACCCAGTCAGACCAGGAAACACATCCAGCACCCGGGTCCTGCCCCAGCTGGCAGCTGGCACCAGAAGAGCAGGAGGACACAGCTCCGGGGACCTTCGGGTGCTGTTTCACACCAGTCAGTGATTTTAGGGATGCTCTCCCCTTCCAGCCACCCTCCTCCCCGTGCCTGGGTCCACGTCTCCCCGCATCCCCAAATCACGGGTCCTGCTCAGGAAACTCGTGCTGCTCGGTGCAGCCCAGTGTCTGGGGTCCATCTGCCTGAGAGGCCAAAAAGTCCCGGAAAAGCCATGGCGAGCTGACAGTGTGATGCTGGCCATGGGGAGAACGGGCCTATTGGCACCACCCGTGTTGGCCGAGACACCCCAGCCCCGCTCCCTGCCTGCAGCCGAGTCCCCCTGAGTGGAGGGGCCGGCAAGATTGGGACGCCGACACCAAGGCACCTGACAGCTGCAGCTAGACACGATGTGGAGCTCGACACCCGCTGAGGAGCATCCCCTCAGCTCGGGGGGTGGTCGCGGGTGGGGTCCCCCGGTCCGGGGGAGTTGAGTGGGTGGGCGTTCAGCCTCTGGATTCATCCCCGGGCGGGGAGAGGGGGAAGTTTCGCCCCTGCTCAGCCCC
>NW_010159546.1:0-3622 GCF_000695765.1 Mesitornis unicolor
TGGATCCCCGGGACCGGGCGGCTCCGGGGCAGCCCCGTGGCCGGTGCTGGTCACCCAGGGCCAGCCTGCAGTGACTTCCTCTGAGAGCAGAGGAAGAAGCTGGGTCCAGGATCAAGACTTGTTTAGGACCAGCTCTTACTGAGTTGAGCCCCTGGTTGGCTGTGGGATGAGCTGGAGGATGGGTGAGATGGAGGGGTGAGATGAGGGGTGGATGAGCTGGGTGTTCCCAGAACTCATGGTGGTGAGGGCCAATGTCAGCCCTGATCCTTTACTGGACCAAGAACTGGCAGCCTGGGTCTGCCCCATTCCCAGCTCCCAAGAGGTATTTTTCGGGTTGTCTGCCTGCTACATGCCCCAAACCCATCCCGTTGCTGCCTTCTTGCCCCCAGCAATGGCCGACGAGCTCAGCGACCTGCTGCGGGAATTCGAGGAGGTGATAGAGGACTTTGGGAAAGGCCCTGCACGTCAGTACGAGCAGCACCTGGAGGAGCTGAAGAGGAAAGCGGGGCAGAGCGTCTACGACAGCGGCATCGAGGAGCTGGAGAGTGAGTTTGGGCCCGGGGGTGGATGGTGCCCATCAGGATGAAGTCACTCTGGAGTTCCTCAATGGCAAACCACAGAGCTTCCTACTGGTCCTGTCTCTGAGCCTGACGCGTCCCTCCTAGACCGGGTGGAGCTGTGACCACTGGATCCTGGCCCTGGACCTGCCAGCATCTGCAGGGCTGCAGGGACTGGAGATAATGGGACCTCAGAGGGCACCGTTTCACTGCAATAACTCCATGCCCAGGCAACCTCTGGGGCTGTTTCCCTGCTCAAGAAGCTCAGTGCCCTTTTTCCATGAGTCCCTTGCAGCAGGGGAAGGAGGGGCCAGGAGGGGAGGTGGTCCTGGGACCCCAGGAGGCTGCAGGCCCAGGGACCAGCTCATCTCTGAGGTGGCCATGGGCTGTGATGGGTGCTGTGTCCACAGGTACCAGCGCATCCCCGGGAAGCAGCCTGAGCTCCAGCGAGGAGGACCTCAACACCCCTGCAGGTGCATACCCCCAGAAAGGTGAGGCTGGGAGCACTGACAATGTCAGCGGGGTCCTGGAGGTGGGAATGAGCCCATAGGTCCTGGAAGAGGCATAAAGTGGGGCTGGCATGTTCCCAGTCAAGGCTGAACCTTAAATTTGGGGGGGGTCACAGAGAGGGGTCAGAATCAGTCCTGGGGTTTTCCTTCCTTGAGCACCATCCTTGATAAGACCCCGTGATCTGTGTGTACACTGGGGACCCCCTGCCCTGGGGATGGGCAATGCTGGGGCTGCTCTGAAGCCCCCCCATGCCAGGCAATGGTGCAGGCTGCAATCACCCCAAGATGCACCCACCCGTGGGGATAGGGGTGCTTGGTGGGGGCTATTCCTGAGCAGCCCCCCATAACCCTCTCCCATGGCTGCCAGGCAGCTCCTGGAGCAACTGTGGTGAGAAGCGAGGGGTAGGGGTCTTAATAAGACAGAGATAACAATATAGGGGTCTTCACTGTCCCGAATTGGAGCTGGGGGGGATAGAAGGGCACTGATGGTGTTTCTCCCTGCAGCAAAGCTCGGAGACACGCAGGAGCTGGACGAGTTCATTGCGGACCTGGATAAAGCGCTGGCGGGTGCGTACACAGCTCCGTGCCCCGCTCCCACTTGCGTACACAGCTCTGTGCCCCGCTCCCACTGTGGAGGGCTCGCAGCCTGGTTTGGGGTGCAGGGCTGGAATCCTTCTGTTTTTTGGGAAGGGTCACTTGGCTGTCACCCCCCATCCCCTGAGGAAGGTGGGGATGGGTACCTCTGGCAGATTTACGCAGTCCTGTGAGGTCCCCAGTAGCTTCCTTGCTGGGGAAACTGAGGCAGAGTCACAGTTCCTCTCCACAGGGCTCCCTGGTGATGGGTTGGAGGCAGAGAACTGGGTTGTTTTAAAGAAATGGAAACACTTCCCCCTAGACAGGCTGCACGAGTCCCAGTTCTCAGTTTCTGTTCCCATCCCTTTTGAGTGTCCCAAATGAGGTGGGAAGCATGGGCCATACTGGGAGGCAGCAGAGCAGGAGCCCCCTAGCAGATTTCTGCCCTAACCCTGCTGCCAGTGGTGCCTGGGGGGGTGCAGGGCAGCCCCCTCCTCCCAACCATCATCTCACCCATCTCTTTTGTCCTCCCTTGGTTGTCCTGCAGAGATGTGAGATGCGGTTTTGGTGGCGAGAGGACCCACAGCAGGCGAGTCCCGCACCGCCCTGGCTCCTGTGCCCCCGTCACCTCCTCGGTGCCATCTCTGGGTGCCATCTCTCCTGCCTGCGCTGCTCTGTGAGAGTTGGGGGCTCTCCCTGCCAAGGGGGGCTCTCAGCTCTTGTGACTGAGGGGAGTTTTTTTGGGGAGCGGGAGGGGTCTATGATGCTGTTGAAGCCAGAGGAGAAACCTCTGGGGTTTTTTTAGGGAAGATCAGCTTGGACAACATCAGGGGGACCTCAGTGGCCCCTCCTGGGCCAGGAGAGCCCGGGCAGTGACCACCACCACCGACCCCTCACTTTACATTGGGGGGTCAAACAAGGCCACTTCCTGCAGCCCCGTGTGTCTCTGGCCACCGCTGTAAATAGTGTAAAAATGGGCGTTATGCACTGTACAGAGGGGATGGGGGGGTTATAAAATGGGATTTGGAGTCTCTGGGCTTGTCTACGTGTGTGTCCGGTTTTTGGATGGACGGGGAGGGGAGCAGGGATGGATGGAGAGGGATGGAGGGCAATGGGGATGGAGGTGGGGGGGCAGCAGGGATGGATGGAGGGGGGCAGCAGGGATGGATGAAGGGGGGTGGCAGGGATGGATGGAGGGAAGGTGCTGCCGATGAGGGAACAGCCCAGGAGGGAGTTTGCCCTGGGGCAGCTGAGCTTGGAGTGAGGTTTGGTGAGCGGTGCCCTGCACACCCCGATGTTTGCCCCCCTAGAAGCTGCCCTTTGAGCAGTGGGGGTCCGGGAGGGACTGGGGATGTGGGGCTCTGCACGTCCCTGGGCTGGCAGTGCCCCTTGCCCTGCCTTGCCCTGTCTGCGGGGCCACGTGTGGCTCTGTCGCAAGCGTCTGAGCAGGAAACGGGGCGGTTTTGGTGTCTTCCCTCACCCCGGGTGCTGGTCAGGGGGATGTTGGTCACCCAAATTGCCCGACAGGGCTCAATGCTGGGGCAGAAAATTGCTGGAAGTGTTAATTCTGTGAACACAAGTGCTCAGGAGGACGTCCTGGGCTGGTCGTGCGTGGGGATGCTTTGTCACCCATGATGTTGGGGAATTGACCCGTGATGCTGGGAGATCCACCCATGACGGTGGGAAATCCTCCCACTTTGCAGAGACACTCACCCACGCCAGTGGGGACCGTGGGACTGTCCCTGTGTGCAGCAACCCCACTGTCACAAGGTTTTTTCCCCTCTGAGTCACTCACGCAGGCGTTTCACCCATGAGATCCAGCTCTGCTGCTGGTATTTATCCCACCCATGGCCCTTGCTGCCTCCAAAGGGGATCTCACCATGCACCCCCCCCCCACCCAGCAGCTCAGGCCCTGCCTGGGTTTTTGTGATGCTGGGGAACTCCAGGGGTGCTGCTTGTCTGCAAGCGTTGCTACGCAGCTGC
>NW_010159546.1:3668-3969 GCF_000695765.1 Mesitornis unicolor
CGCCACAAAACAACCGTCGGGGTGCAGCTCGGGTGTTTGTTGGGGAGGTTGCCAGGAGAGGGGCGCGGGTTACCCCACTCTGCGCTTGGGCACATCCTCTGCTGGGATGAGGGGGGGCAAATATCCTTCCTGGGGACCCCAGGCAGGGGTTGGGGATGTGCCTGGGCACTGGGGTGACACAGAGATTTGGGCTATGGCATCCACCGGCCCCTTGGGGGACCATGGCCTCCCAGCTGTGCTTGTGGGGCTGCAGAAAGCCCAGGAGCAGGGGAAGCTGGGGGTGGTCCAGGCAATCGGGGGG
>NW_010159547.1:0-2901 GCF_000695765.1 Mesitornis unicolor
TGCGAGCTGCTGGTCGCCAGCAAGGTGCCATCGCGGTACAGGGCCATGGTGGCCGGTGGGTGACTGTCCACGGTGCAGCCAACGATGGCCAAATCCCCACCTGGGGTCTCTTGGAAGATTGCGATGGTGGGGGTCCTGGGGGGGTCTGCGGGAGGGGAGAGGATGCTGTGGTTTGGCCAATGCTGCTGCACAGGGCACGGCCCCCCCAGCTGCTTCCCCCCTGACGTCAGTTGTGTTTATTGGCAGCGGTGCCCCAGCCAAACCCAGGGGTGTTTTATTTTTCCCTTGACTTGCAAAACCTCTGGAGCTGTTATTATCACGGCTGGAAACCGCGCCAACCCGCAATTTATGGGGTGCAACGGAGCCGGGCAGGAGCGGGAGATGCCACAGGGAGCAGTCGGGTCCCTGCGGCACCAAATGCCACCGAACGGTGCCTTCAAATCCGCCTCATGACAAGAAATTGCTGCATTTATCACGATTTTAAAGGGATGAACCCCCTTTTGTCAAAAGGGGCAGAGGCGTTGGGTTGGTTTGGGGGGGTTTGTGCAGCCCCTGGCACAAAGGGACACACATGTCATGGCCATGGGACTCACATCATGACCATGGGACTCACATCATGATCATGGGACTCTCATGTCACGGCCATGGGTGCTCACATGTCATGACCAGGGTCACTCACATGTCACGCTGAGGCTGATGGCCCAGGAGGTGTCACTGCCCCGTTCATTTGTCACCTTGCAGGAGTAGGACCCAGCATCAGCAGCACTGGCGCGGTAGAAGCGCAGGGCGTGCGCGGGGCCCTCGGCCAGCCGGGCTCCATTCCTGTACCAGGTGTAGTTGAGGTCCTGGCTCTCCTGGCCAGGGACATCACAGGACAAGGTGGTGGCCGTCCCCTCCAGCACCTCGGCCGCAGGGCTCACCGAGATCTCTGCAGCTGGGGGCAACGGCAGCAGGGTCAGGATAGAAATATCAAATCATTGAATCATTGAATCATTGAGTCATCAAATCATCGAGTCATCAAATCATCAAATCATCAAATCAACAAATCATCAAATCATCGAATCACAGAATCATCAAATCATTGAATCATCGAATCATCAAATCATCAAATCACAGAATCGTCAAATCATCAAATCGTCAAATCATCAAATCATCAAATCACAGAATCATCAAATCATCAAATCATCAAATCATCAAATCATCAAATCATCAAATCATCAAATCATCGAATCATCGAATCATCACAACAGCAACTCATAGAACTGAATCACCAAACCCCAGAATCATCAAATTATCAAATAATAGAATTATCTAATAACTGAATTCTCAAATCATAGAATCATCCAATCGTATAATCACCAAATCATGGAAACATCAAATCATCGAATCATTGAATCCTTGAACTATCAAATCATTGAATCATTGCATCATCGAATAATCAAATCATAAAAACATCAAATCATCGAATAATTAATGTTGGCAAAGCCCTCTAAGATCATCAAGTCCAACCCTGAACCCAATATGGCTTCATCCAGGAGCAGGCTTGGCTAAAAATCCCTCCTGGCCCTGTTTTTGGGGCTGCACTGTGAAGGGTGAAGGATGCAGACATGGCACAATGGAGGCATCTCATTCCTCCACCATGGCCCTCCCACCTCCTGGACCCCCACCTCGGTGCCAGCCCTCGCCCACCCCAGTCCGGGCTCACTGGGTGAACCCCATCCCTCTCCCGTGTCCCCTCCTCGCCAACCCCAATCCGGACTCTCTGGGTGAACCCCATCCCTCTCCCGTGTCCCCATTCCTCCTCCTGGGCACTCACAGAAGACGTAGAGGGTCACAGCGGGTGCCACACCAGCCCCCACGGCGTTTTTGGCCTTGCAGTGGTACCTCCCGTAGTCCTCGCGGCGAACGCCCCGCAGGTTGAGGACCTGCTCGGTGCCCATGGCCACCCCGTCCTTGTACCAGCGGTACGTTGAGATGGGGGGGAAGCTGCTGAGCACGTTGCAAGTGAGGGCTGCGGTGTCACCCACGAGGATGTTCTGTGTCGAGGGGGTGATGGACACATGGACATCCTTTGGGGCATCTGCAGGAGGACAGACGGACATGGTGGGACGCAGCCGTAGTCCATCCTGCTCTTTATATGTCAAGGTTTGACATGGGGAAATGGGGTGATGGAAAAGGATGGGGTGTGGTGAGGGGTGATGGGGACCCAACACTTCAGTGTTTATGGGACCAATGGTGGTCTTGGCCATGGAGGAGGAAGAGGGGGAAACTGCTCTGGTTTCTGGCAAAGGGTGCCAGAAAGGAGGCAGAGAGGGAGACCTGGGGGGACCTGGGGGACACTGTGTCCTGAGTCACCTGTCCCAGAGCATCCCCCATCCAACTGTGCAGAAAGAAGGGGGAAAAAATACCCAAAAGAAGCCATGAATATGCATTTAGGTAAAAACCAAACCTTGAAATGCTGCGAACATCTGCTGGCGAGAACCAAAACATCTCAAATATATAGTTGAGAATATAAATGTGTAAATATATATTTAAGAAAATAGTTATATCTCAGCAAAACCAGGACAATGGTACGCCCCTCGTACGTCTCCCCCGCAGCACCACCGCCTCGCCCGCCGTCCTGGAGCCGTGGGAGACTTCGCAGAGCAATTTTTTGCCGTGGTCCTTCCAGGAGACAGAGGTGGTGAGGACCAGGCGCTGGCTGACCCCGGCCGTGTCCAGCTGCACCCGGCCGGCCACCGAGGAGACCTGGGGGTCGTAGCCCTCCCAGTGCAGGGCGACATCGCTCGGGGGGCACACGTAGGGCGTGGAGCACTCCAAGGTGGCCGTTTGCCCCTCGCTTTGCTCCTCGACAGTGGCCATGCTGGGGCGCTCCAGGTCGGCTAGGGATGGAGAGCAGAG
>NW_010159548.1:0-321 GCF_000695765.1 Mesitornis unicolor
TTGGGGTGGGAGAATCAGCACCCAGACACCGAGAGGACCCCAAATTTGTGTTTGGGGTGGGGAAATCAGCACACAGGGACCCCAAAATAGTGGTTGGGATGGTGGGATCAGCCTCCAGACCCCGGGAACACCCCAGTCCGTGTTTTGGGGAATGGGATCAACCCCCAGACCCCGGGAACACTCCAGTCCGTGTTTTGGGAATGGGATCAACCCCCAGACCCCGGGAACACCACAGTCCGTGTTTTGGGAATGGGATCAGCCCCTAGGCCCCGGGAGGACCCCAGTCCGTATTTTGGGAATGGGATCAGCCCCCAGGACCCG
>NW_010159548.1:333-2740 GCF_000695765.1 Mesitornis unicolor
TCGTTATTTGGGTAATGGGATCAGCCCCCAGACCCCGGGAACACCCCAGTCCGTGTTTTGGGGGGTCCCAGCGCTCACCCAGAGCCGGCCGTGCCAGTAGAGCGCGTCCAGCAGGCGGGTGATGTTGGGGTGGTCGCAGCGCGCCAGGATCTCGATCTCCACGGCGTGGTCCTGCAGCTCCTCCTCGCTGCGGCTCTCGATCACCTTGGCGGCCGCCAGCGCCCCCGTCGCCCTGTGCTGCGCCTGGGGAGGGGGCACAGGACACGTTTTGGGGGGGTTCATAGGGGTAAGAGGGGAGTAGCACCGTGATTTTTTGGTTTGGGGGGTGTCTGGACCCGCCGTGTCCCTCCCAAGGGTGCTCGGTGCCACCGAGGTGAGTGGTGGGGGTGGATGTGGGGACCCCGCTGTCACCAGGGCCAGGAAGGAGAGGGGGGCGTGGCCACCCCTGCATGGGATGGAGCACCCCAAAACCCTGTGCATGGGCTCCAAAGGATCTCACTGCACCCCAAAAGCCTTTATGTGGGTCCTGGAGCACCCCAAAACTCTCTGTGTGGGTTCTGGAGCATCCCCAAACCCTGTGCGCGGGTACCAGAGCATCTCACTGCACCCCAAAAACCCTTTATGTGGGTCCTGGCGTGGCCACCCCTGCATGGGATGGAGCACCCCAAAACCCTGTGCATGGGCTCCAAAGGATCTCACTGCACCCCAAAAGCCTTTATGTGGGTCCTGGAGCACCCCAAAACTCTCTGTGTGGGTTCTGGAGCATCCCCAAACCCTGTGCGCGGGTACCAGAGCATCTCACTGCACCCCAAAAACCCTTTATGTGGGTCCTGGAGCACCCCAAAACCCTCTGTGTGGGTTCTGGAGCATCCCAAAACCCTTTGTGTGGGTACCAGAGCATCCCATTGCACCCCAAAAACATCTGTGTGGGTTCTGGAGTACCCCAAAACCCTTTTGTGTGGGTCCCTAAGCATCTTGGAGCACCCCAAAACCTTCTGCAATGGTCACAGAGCATCCCATTGCACCCCAAAATCTTCTGCGGGGGTCCCAGAGCAGTCCAAAACCCTGTGCATGGGTACCAGAGCATCCCATTGCACCCCAAAACTCTGTGTGGGTTCTGGAGCATCCCAACCCCCTATGCATGGGTTCCAGAGCATCTCAGAGTACCCCAAAACCCTTTGTGTGGGCCCCAGAGCATCCCAAAAGCCTCTGTGTGGGTCTCAGAACATACCAATGCATCCCAAAACCCTTTGTGTGGGTCCTGGAGCACCCTAAAATAGGTCCCAGAGCATCTTGGAGCACTCTGGAGCACCCCAAGACCCTGTGCATGGGTACTAGAGCATCCCAGAGCACTCCAAAACCATCTGTGTGGGTCCTGGAGCACCCCAAAACCCTCTCCATGGGTCCCAGAGGATCTCAGATCACCCCAAAACTCTGTGTGGGTCCTGGAGCACCCCAAACTCCTGTGTATGGGTACCAGAGCATCCCATTGCATCCTCAAACCCTCTGCGTGGACCCCAGAGTACTCCAAAACCCTCTGTTTGAGTCCTGGAGACTCCAGAGCACCCCAAAACCCTCTGTGTGGACCCCAGAGCACCCACTGCACCCCAAAACCCTCCATCAAGCTCCATCCTCCCACGGTTGCCGCATTGTCCCTATGGGCACAGCGAGCGTCATTGGGGCGGCTCAGCACCCTCTCAAGCACCTTTTGGGGGTTCCATCCCAAATCCCCATCCCAGGGCGATGCTGAGGCCTTCGGCTGCCCCAGAAAAGCCAGAGGGAGAAGAGGGGATGGGTTTGAGGCCACCAGGGCCATGGGGACCATGGGGACCAACGACCCCGCGTGCCACCGGCCCCGGAAGGCGGCGGCTGCTGCCGAGCGGTGAATTTGGGTTTCCTGTCACACTCAGGCTCCTGCACCGCGGTTTCAGAGAAAAACATCCCTGTCTTAACCCCCTGCTCCCACCAAGGGGGCAAACACCCCCCACATCATCAAACAGAAGCCAATGGCTTTTCCCATACCCAAGATTTGGGATGGGCTGAGCCATCACCAGGCGAGGCCCTTGCCATCCTCTGCGAGAAATTGGGGGCCGTTTGGAGGCTTTTTGAACAACTGAGACTGCACGATGCAAGGGAGCCCCAATATAAATAAGTCTGTAAAACTCTGGGGGTACCGGCGGCGTTTTTGGGGCGCTCTCCTACCTTGAAGACCTTGCCAAAGGCGCCGTCACCCAGCTCGCCCAGCACCAACCAGGCCTCCTCGGGGTCCACGTCCCTCTTGAGGTGCTCGTATTGCCTCGGCGCCTTCTTCTTTTCGGCCAAGCCAAAAAAGCGGCGGAGAAAAGCCATGGGGGCACCCCCATGCAGAGCCAATGGGGATGGGGGGGGACCTGAGGCTCCTCCAGGG
>NW_010159548.1:2864-6957 GCF_000695765.1 Mesitornis unicolor
TGCGTCCCGGCCTCGGGGGGTTCGGGGTGGGAGGAAGGGGTTGTGGTTACCCAAAGGGGCTGTCTGCACCCGCGCCAATGCTGTGTGTGTGGGTATAGGGGGGTCCGTGGGGGTTTCTGGGGGTTCCTCTGCAGAGGTGTGGGGCGTGATGGTCGCAGGTGCTTGTGTAGGTCCCCATCTTCCCATCCCCAAATCCCCATCTCCATCCCCAGATCCCCATATCCCCATCCCAAAATCCCCATCCCCTCATCATATCCCTATCCCTATCCCCATATCCATATCCCCATCCCCACCCCCATCCTCAAATCTCCACATCCCCAAATACCAATATCCCCAAACCTCCATACCCCAAACCCCCAAGTCCTCATCCCAAAATCCCCATATCCCCAAATCCCCATCATCTCATCATATCCCTATCCCCATTTCCATATCCCTAAATCCCCATCCCCACCCTCCTATCCCCATATCCCAAATCCCCAATACTCCCAAGTCCTCATCCCCAAACCCCCATATCCCAAAATCCCCATTATCTCATCCTATCCCTATCCCCATCCCCAAGTAAGTCACTATATCCCAGAATCCCTATTCCCATCCCCATATCACCAAATCCTCATTCCCACCCCCTATTCCCAAATCCACATATCCAAAAATCCCCATCCCAAAATCTCCATCATCTCATCCTATCCCTATCCCCATCCCCATCCCCATCCCCATCCCCATCCCCATCCCTACATCTCCAGCCCCAAATCCCAGTTCAGAAGCAGACCCCATGCCCGGGCTGAGCTTAAATATCTCCCATGGGTGGTGCTTGGGGTCATTAAACCTCATTAGTGCCCTCACTAATTAACCATCCCTGGTTCAGCTGTGCTCACACTTTCGGGGTGCACGATGGTGGCACCTCATTTCGAAGCCCCCGGACCCATCACTGGGGGCACCCAAACCCCCCCAGCACCCAGGGAGCTCCAGCAGCACCCAAAATTGCCCAGCTCTGGCCATTTCCCCAAATCAAGGTGGGGTTATGTCCTAAATAAACCCCCCCATGACAGCGTGGGTGCAGCATCTCCCCAGTGCCAGGGGAACTCGACTCATCTGTGCTCCCCAAGAAGGTTAATTCACCCAACGTTGATTAATTATGGGGTAATTAAACCCAGGGCGCTATTTCACAGCTTTACAGTGGTAACTGATAGCGTCGGGCTTCAACAGAGCTGCACCAGCAGCGCTGGGATCAACCCATGGGGGAACTGGGGGCTCCCACAGCCCCAAACCCCCTAAATTCCCCCTGGGGTAACCCCAAAGGGGAGCGGGTGCTGCTGCCCAATCCAGCACCGTCCCCAGCAGTCGGGATTTCGTCTTTTGCCTCTTTGTTCCTTTTCCTCCACCTCCTTTTCCTTCTTTTTTTTTTAATTATTTCATATATTTCTAGCCCAAAATTCCATGTATTCTGAACCCAAAATTCCATGTATTCTGAGCCCAAAATTCAATGTATTCCCAGCTCGAAATTCAATGTATTCCCAGCCCTAAACTCCATATATTCCTACCCCAAACTTCCATATATTCCCAGCCCAAAATTCTCTATGTTTCCAGCCCAAAATTCAATGTATTCCCAGCCCCAAATTCCATATATCCCCAGCCCAAAAGTCAATGCATCCTCACCCCAAAATTCAATGTATTCCTAGCTCGAAATTCAATGTATTCCCAGCCCCAAACTCCATATGTTCCCAGCCCAAAATTCAATGTATTCCCAGCTCCAAATTCCATATTTTCCCAGCCCAAAAGTCAATGTATCCTCACCCCAAAATTCAATGTATTCTCAGTCCAAAATCCCATACATTCCCAGCCCAAAAATCCATGTATTCCCAGCTCCAAATTCCATATTTTCCCAGCCCAAAAGTCAATGTATCCTCACCCCAAAATTCAATGTATTCTCAGTCCAAAATCCCATACATTCCCAGCCCAAAAATCCATGTATTCCCAGCTCCAAATGCCATATATTCCCAGCCCCAAATTAATTATACCCCCAGCCTAAAATCCCATATATTCCCAGCCCAAAATGCAATGTATTCCCACCCCAAAATTCCATATAATCCCAGCCCCAAACTCCATCTATTCCCACCCCAAAATTCAACATATTCCCAGCCAAATTTCCATATATGCCCAGTCCCAAATTCAATGTATTCCTAGCTCGACATTCAATATATTCCCAGCCCCAAACTCCATATGTTCCCAGCACGAAATTCAATGTATTCCCAGCCCGAAATCCCATCTATTCCCACCCCAAAATTCAATAAATTTCCAGCCCCAAATTCTATGTAATCCCAGCCCAAAATTCAATGTATTTCCAACATAAAATTCCATATATTCCCACCCCAAAATTCCGTATATCCGCAGCCAGACGAGCAGAGCCCACGCTGGGTCCTAGACCCCGCACGCAGCCGCTGTTTGCGAAGGGAAACTGAGGCAGGGACCCTCCCCATCCCTCAAAACTCTGCTCAAACAGAAACCGGCGCTGGGAGCAGTGACCAAACTGGGGGTTTTGGGGTTATTTTCTCTCTTATTTTATCAAATCACGTCATGATCAGGGGAAGGCGGGCGCGTTCCTGGAATTAAAGGGTTAAAGTCACCTCCCTCTCCCCCTCTGTGAGCCCCGGCGGGGACACAGGACCCAGATGCGCTCCCCGCGGTCTCCCCCCGGTTCTGCTTTCTTTGGGTTTTGGCCCAAAATGACTCACGGGGGATTTTTTTTATATATATTTTGGGGGGGGGCTCTTTCACAAGCAGGCAGGATATGGGGGGGTGCTGTGGGGCTGAGCACCCAGCGGTGCTCTCCAGCAGCTCCCAGTCCGGCCCCAGCTGTTTCCCAGTTAAAGGCGGGGGACTAAACTGGGGATAAGGGGCAGAGACCCAAAAAGTGGCACCCAGCACCCTAGGGACATCGATGTCCCCCGTCCCCCTGTGCAGGATGGTGCCCAAACTGGGGACACCGATGTCTCCGTCCCAGGATGGTGCTGAGCCCTGGGGACACTGGTGGCTTTGTCCCCATTTCCAGGATGGTGCCAAACTGGGGACACTGGTGGTTTTATCCACATGTGCAGGATGGTGCCCAGCCCTTGGGGACACCAATGTCCCCGTCCCAGGATGGTGCTGAGCCCTGGGGACACCGATGTCCCCGTCCCCATGTGCAGGATGGTGCCCAGCCCCGGGGACACCAATGTCCCTGTCCCAGGATGGTGCCAGCCCTAGGGACATCGGTGTCACTGTCCCCATGCTCAGGATGGTGCTGAGCCCTGAGGAAACCAATGTCCCCGTCCCAGGATGGTGCCCAGCCCTTGGGGACACCGCTGTCCCCGTCCCCGTGTGCAGGATGGTGCCCAAACTGGAGACACCAATGTTCCCGTCCTAGGATGGTGCCAGCCCTGGGGACATCGGTGTCACCGTCCCCATGCTGAGCCCTGGGGACACCAATGTCCCAGTCCCCATGTGCAGGATAATGCCCAAACTGGGGACACCCGTGTCCCTGTCTCAGGACGGTGCAAGCCCTGGGGACACCGATGTCCCTGTTCCCATCTGCAGGATGGTGCCCAGCCCCGGGGACATCGGTGTCACCGTCCCCATGCACAGGATGGTGCCCAGAACTTGGGGACACCGCTGTCCCCCTCCCCGTGTGCAGGATGGTGCTGAGCTCTGAGGACACTGATGTCCCTGTCCCAGGATGGTGCCCAGCCCCCGGGGACACCAATGTCCCCGTCCCCAGGTGCAGGATGGTGCCCGAACTGGGGATACCCGTGTCCCCGGCCCAGGATGGTGCTGAGCCCTGGGGACACCGATGTCCCTGTCCCAGGACAGTGCAAGCCCTGGGGACACCGATGTCCCTGTTCCCATCTCCACGATGGTGCCCAGCCCCGAGGACACCGATGTCACCATCCCAGGATGGTGTTGAGCCCTGGGGACACTGATGTCCCCACTCCACGTGCAGGATGGTCCCCAGCAAAGCCCTCCTCGGGGGAGGGAACCAGGACCTCGACCCCCCCAGTCCCAAACACCCACCAATGTCCCAAACCCCGGCCCCCAGCACCCACCGATGTCCCCAACCCCC
>NW_010159549.1:0-506 GCF_000695765.1 Mesitornis unicolor
AAAATTAGTTCTATTTAGCTCACACCAGGACTTTCCACCCTTTATTCCATACCACTTTCTTCACACTCAGGTCACTACTGTGGAGACAAAAGTTCATTAAGTCCATTTAGTTCCTGGTTGTAGGTTTGCATCTGTCATAGCAGTCTCTCAGGGCAGAAGAGATGGTAGAAAATTCATCATGGTTCGTGCCCACCGGTTACGGGTTCAGCCCAAAATGTTTACTGGATGCCACTTGATGAAACTAGGTGTGGTCATCTTCACTGCATTATCCGGAAAGACACGCAACGAGCACTGTTAGTATTAGGTAGCAATTAACATCATACACCTCAAAACTGAGTATTCTCACCCAGAGTTAAGTTCCCTTGAGGTACACATTGTCCTTCACCATCCTTCAGCGTCACCCACCAGTTACATCCAGCCCCTTGAGCAAAAGCAATCCCACGAATGGGTTGTCACCCACCAGTTACATCCAGCCCCTTGAGCAAAAGCAATCCCACGAATGGGTT
>NW_010159550.1:0-210 GCF_000695765.1 Mesitornis unicolor
CGTCGGTGATGTCTATTTGCACCTTGCAGTGCGCCGTGAGCCCGCCGCCATCCCTTGCCTCCATGCCAAGGATGTATTTGCTCTTCTCCTCGAAATCAAGGGGTCCCGCCGTCCTGATCTCGCCGCTGTCGCTGTCGACGCTGAACAAGGCGCGGACACCGTCCGGGACGTTGCCGAAGGAGTAGGAGACCCGCCCGTTGGAGGCCGCGT
>NW_010159550.1:1005-2072 GCF_000695765.1 Mesitornis unicolor
CAGCGCTCGCCGTGCTTCTTCCCGTTGTAGCCGCTCTCCTTCCCTTCCTCGCAGCCCCCCTCCGCAGCGAGAGCAGGGGCCGCCGGCGGGCAACGATGTCGGCGCCGGCTCGGTCGTCGCTGCTCCCCTCGCTTCCTTTCGCCTCTACTGTCCGGGACGGTGCCGCTGTGGCCGGCTGCGGGTGAACGAGTATCCTGCGGAGTACGACGCCGCGCCAGCTGCGTCTGCGGCTCCAGCGCCGCTCTGCCTCGGCCAACAGCGGCACCCGGAGGCTCCGCAACGCCACCACAGCCCAATGATGAGCGTGGCGCGGTGTTTACTGCGGCCCGGGCTTGTGACCGGTGTTCTGTTTCTGCACTCAGCCTTGGGGTCTCTCTTTTATTAGAATCAGGAAGCGCACAAGCACTTATTGTGGCTGAAAAGACGGGTACTGAAAACTGTCGGGTACTTTTAGATCATCTCCTTGAGTTGCAATGAATAGTCAGAAGTAAATATTTGTGGCAGTGGAATAAGGAAAGGGAATCCGCAGCCTTTAATAAACTTTAAAATAAATTATAAGAACAATACACGTTATTATAGCTTCAGATGACTGAATTTTAATTTCTGCTTTCCTTGTATGGGTGGTATGCCCAGAAGGAAACATTAGTTATGGCGTAATCAATAAGTACTTAGAAAAATAATGAAGCAAAATTCACCTGAATATTTTCATGCTAGACCTGCAAAAGGTTTCTCACTTTTCTGCATTTCTTCCTTTTCTTCATATGTGTCTCTGACCTTTGTCTCACTGCTGATTTTTAGCGAAAAGAACATTTACACTGAGAAGCGTTGCATCCTAAAGATAATGTGTGTAGCCCTATAGTATCACCACAGAATAACCTTCAAACAACAAAGAATCAGTAATCGAACTAGTGGCTTAGGTGGAATGTCCTACGCTCTTTTATCACTCACAGTGTTCCAGAGAAACGCAATTTCTAATGTAGTCATGCTTTCATCTACCCTGCCTACCAAAAATATAATGCAAATGTACTTTCACAACCTCCTGCCCTCCATACCAGCTGCAGAACAAG
>NW_010159551.1:0-6935 GCF_000695765.1 Mesitornis unicolor
ATATACATATATATATACCTATACACCTCTGTCCATAAATATACGGTTATATGTACCCGATGTCACTGCTAAAACGCTGAGCTGATGGCTGGCAAAGCAGCCCTTGTCCTGTATCTGGAATCACTCCACCTGTGTCTCCAGCTGACGGCACTCAAATCAGACGCGGGGTTTTCTCTTCGATCTCTTTATTAAGCTCAAATCCAGGGCTGCTCATTCGCAGGTTCGATTACGTTGCAGGCTGCTCCCAGAAAACTCCGCTGCACTGGGAACAAAGGTTGAAATGTCTATCGTGCCCTGTGTGGTTTAATAAAAAGGGGCTTTAGTATGGAAATGGAACAAATCTAGCGTTAGAAAAAGACGCAGAATCAAAATCCATTTAACTGAAACCTGGAGCTCTTTATATTTAAATCATAATGCACTTAGAGTAGCAGCTCCACTAAAAACTGTCCTTGTCAGAGATAGCCCTTTATTCTTTCTTCTGTGTTGCCTGTCAAGTAGCTAATTCAAGCAGCTAATTGTGAAAATAACTAATCCAAGCGCCATGTATTCCTGCAATTATTTCCTTCTTCATCCCTTTTCTATTCTTATTCCCATGTATTTTTCACATCGTCTTTTAATTAGATTATGAGGACAAGCCACGTACATCAGAGCACAGTGGCCAAACCCAAGGGTCTCTGCTCATGTCCTACGTATCTGGGCTCAAGAATAAAAACTATATCTGTTGATGATAACAGCAATAAAAATAACATATAGCAACAACAATGTGTTCTTAAGATTTATAATAATAGTAATAATTTTCCACTTCAAAGAGCACTCAACATGTTAAATCAGGCCATTTGGGTGAAGAGACCATTAAATCTCTTTAAAAGGGTCCCTCCACGTGATGTATGAGGCAAGGAAAGGCAGTCTATCTTGGTGCTTGCCAAGCGGGCTGTATAAAATGTTGTGAACTTTCCCCTTGGCCTTAGGTAGCTTAAAATCCTTTATTCTGTGTGGAGACGACGAGCGTTGGGTATGAAAGAGGAATATTAGAGGCGGTTCTGGTCGTCGTTGCCCGCCTTCAGCTGGGCAACACTGGGCACGAGAAGTCTCACAAGCTCCAAACTATTCGGTGCTTTTGGTTTTAAAACTGAAAAACAAGCTAAGCAGCTGTTTCTATTTCTTTTAGAGGTCAATAAGCTCCAAGTTCCTAGCACCTCCTAGCAAAAGAGCCATAATATCTCATTCAGTATCTGCCAGCATGAACGAAAAGGCTTCCAAGTCTTCAGTCGCTATTCGGATGTCATCATTTACATGAAAAAGATGTTTGAATAATACAGGTTTGAATAATAATGAATACTATTTAATAATAGCACAGGATAACTATCAGTTATTGACACTACGTGGTTGTAGGAAACCAAAGCGATCCCGTGGTGGGATCCAGGTTGTTTCTGGCAGACCCATTAATGCACAGCGCGAGGTTTCAACCAAGAATCCAGAAACCAGTTGAAATTTTAGGCATGAAACAGTTCCCAAGACGCGTTCAGAGCTCAACTCCGAATTCAAAACCTAAGGAGAAATAACCTCTCCTGCCCACCACAGGGGCTGGACCTGCAAAGCGAATGCTCAGTGAGGACACCCTGCACCCATCAGCTGTCAGACACCTCCAAATAACATTTCCCTATCCTTTCATTAAAAAAAACCAACCCAACAGATTAAAAATACTTCCAGGGATAAAGCCATTTTTTCCAGATGCGGCTTCTTTAGGAAATAGTGAGAATACCCGCTGAAATCTTTAGCAGAAACGGCTTTATTGCACATTCTGTCTTCTCAGCCAAGCTGTCAGCACGACCTGTGCATTTCCATAACTACCTACACGTGCTCATTTACTCCGCTGAAGTTACCGGGGCAGAGCCTGCTCCATCGCAGTTCGGCTCCAAAAGAAACGTCGACAGGACAAACCTAAACGGCCAGAAAACCCAAACTACCCAGAAAAACTCTTATAAATTATAAAAACAGCACGTAGGATGAGGCTTTGAACAAGCCTGATGAGGAGCAGCTGAGGAAACTGGGCTTGTTTAGCCTGGAGAAGAGAAGGCTGAGGGGAGACCTCAGCACCACCTCCAACTGCCTCAAGGGAGCTTGGAGAGAGGTGGGTGCTGGGCTCTGCTCCCAGGTGATGAGGATAGAACAAGGGGAAACGGCACCAAGCTGTGCCAAGGGAGGTTCAGGTTAGAGCTAAGGAGGAAGTTCTTTCCTGAGAGGGTCGTCAGAAGCTGGACCAGGCTGCCCAGGGAGGTGGTGGAGTCCCCATCCCTGGATGTGTTTAAAGAGCGGGTAGATGAGGTACTTAGGGATATGGTTTAGGGGTAGACAGGAGCGGTTGGACGTGATGATCTCAGAGGGCTTTTCCAACTGAGCCATTCTGTGAATACTGCTGGTTTTCGAAGTACTTTTGTGCGCTCACATTCCCTGCCCCTGCAGAATGCTGGCAGCACACAGGCACACGGGTATTTTCACCACGAATACAAAACACCCCCCATATCTATTGGCCTTATTTCCAGCTCCACCGTCTTCTCCCCAGCGGACTAAGGTATTGCACGCCCGTTAAAACCACGCACTGTGTCCTAAAATGATGACATTTCGTTTTAATTGAAATCAAACACGCTCTAAAAACTAGGGAATAAGAAAGCAAACCACGTTTTAATAGGCACTCGCAGAGTATTTTCCTCCCTCCTGCATCATCTTTCCGTGGAAATCCCATAACAGATATTTCTGAGGCAAGAGACGAAACCTGTTCTGAGTTAAACTGCACTGAAATTAGTGAAGTTGTGTTCATTAATTTGGTTCCCTTGCTGCTGTGGAAGTGAGACTGCACTGGACATGTGCTGACTAAACTCCACCGCTTGTCGTAAAGTTCATAATAGGAACCTACAGCTTTAGCCTCTACAGTTTACTGCTGGAGGGAGTCCGCTCTGGAACAACTTTGTGAGTGTTATTCTTTTGGAAGAAGAGCGCTAGTTTCTAAATTCACTTTATATACTGCGAGAATGAGATCAGATAAGCCAAAAAGAGGCAGCTTTCTTCTGCCAAATGGGATTTTTTTGTTTTCCTTCTCTGTCCCTTCCTCTCAGGAAAACCCCAAATCCCGTGGTATTCCTACTGATCTTGGCCAGTCCACCTTATCCACGTTATACACTCTGTTCCTACCATGCCCTCAGGATCTGAAACACCGTTATGAATAAGTGTTCACGATTCAGCGCCAGAAAGACCCAGTTTTTATAAATCACCTCTCCCTCCACAGCGCTGAAAGCTCATCCAAGCCAAGAAAGGCAACACCCATGGAAGGAGTCACTGGCAACAACGCTGCGCTCTCACCCTTGCTCCTTTAAAAATGACTCAGCGGGGAAAACAGCTCCCAAAAGAGCTCTTAATTATCGCCCTGGCCCCAGCAGGGCTCTTCCCATCTGCCTGTGCCGAGCCATCACGCGAGGAACTCGCCCAGCACCACGGCCTGCACCCCTCTCGACCTAGATGACCCTTAGAGGTCCCTTCCAATTAAAACTTCTTAATTTCTCCTATGATTATGCTCCTAGGCGGTCACTGCACGTGGCATTTTTGCCACCTACAGCTGGAGGACACATTAAAGCACCCGTACGCAGGCTGCGCCTGACTGAGAGGGTCGTCAGAAGCTGGACCAGGCTGCCCAGGGAGGTGGTGGAGTCCCCATCCCTGGATGTGTTTAAAGAGCGGGTAGACGAGGTACTTAAGGATATGGTTTAGGGGGTAGACAGGAGCGGTTGGACATGATGATCTCAGAGGGCTTTTCCAACCGAGCCATTCTGTGATTCTGTGTGTGATTTCCAAACGCTGGTGCCATTTCTGGCCTGCTCGGCCAGTTCAGTGCAGCTGTAGTCCAGCGCTTCGCGTTTCCCGGCCTGCTGCTGCTCTCCATCACAGTGACACCGAGCGTGCCGTTTCAGCGTTTCAGAAGATAGAAACAGTTCCTGTAATAATTGGGGGTGTAAATTACACCTGATCTGTGCCCGGCCCGTTCGGGCATCGGCCACGTTTCAGTTCGGGATTGATCAAGTCACGATTCAATCCATTTTTAATATCGGCGCTAAGCGAAGCGTTGGTGGTGTTGAAGTAAGACAGAAACGCGCTGCTTTCAGGGAAAACAGAGGTAGACAGAATTCTGCACCTCACAGCAGTGAAATGTTCAGACGGCACAAGACGTGAACCTGCGGCGACACGCAGGACTTCACACGTAGCAGCACGAGGGAAGGCAGCTTCTGCAGCAAGACCCTGTCTTTCTGGAGCGCGCTGGGTTGGCAGGCTGACGATTAACGCAGAAGCTACGGTGAACAACGGGCTGTGGGGCTTTGGTTTTAGATGAAACAGGAAAAAGAGGAATGGCCTGACTGCTGCGCTGGCCCTGGTGTCACTCGTTTTGCGGTTTGAATCCGCTGTATTTGGTGCTGTCCCCATGTGCTCGGTTTGCGGCGTGCCACAGAATTCGGCACGGCCGGGTGGCGAGCGCAGGAGCTGCTGTGGACCGGGAGAGCTGCTGGCGGTTGGGTGTTTCCCACCCCAGGAGGCACACCAGGCTGTTTGGATCCACGCGTGGTGAGCGGCGTTACGGGTGCGAGCATCGGACCGAAACTCACCCAAATTCCTGAATGCATCGACTTATTTGTCTCCAAAGACTTTTTGTCACCCTGTCTGTAGACTTTTAATGGCAGGATAGCACCGTCCTGAAGTGTGTTTTGTTCCAGCTGGGGCTCTGACTGTGTTGGTTTGAGTTCCTGTAAAAATCCCTCAAAACGTGGCCTCACAAGCCCATAAGAAGTTGAGAGCGCACATGTTCGGCTCTTTATGGGTGTGCAGCTAAACTCTTATCTCTAACCTGAACCAGCTTGGTGCCGTTTCCCCTTGTTCTATCCCCCATCAGCTGGGAGCAGAGCCCAGCACCCACCTCTCTCCAAGCTCCCTTGAGGCAGTTGGAGGTGGTGCTGAGGTCTCCCCTCAGCCTTCTCTTCTCCAGGCTAAACAAGCCCAGTTCCCTCAGCCGCTCCTCATCAGCCTTGTTCTGCAGAGCCCTCCCCATCCTTGTGGCTCTGCTCTGAACACGCTCCACAATCTCCACATCCTTCTTCTAGTGAGGGGCCCACAACTGAACACAGCACTCGAGGTGCGGCCTCACCAGTGCCGAGTACAGGGGGATGATCACCTCCCTGGCCCTGCTGGTCACACTGTTTTTAATACAGGCCAAGATGCCGTTGGCTTTTCTGGCCACGTGGGCACAGTGCTGGCTCATGCGAAGCCGCCTGTCAACCAACACCCCCAGGTCCTTCTCCTGCAGGCAGCTTTCCAGCCACTCCTCTCCAAGCCTGCAGCGCTGCACCGGGTTGTTGTTTCCCAAGTGCAGGACCCGGCATTTGGCCATATTCAACCTCAGCCCGTTGGTCTCAGAAATGAGGACCTGGGGCTGGGACAGCCCTGCCCCTGGCTTTGGAGATCCTCATCCGTAGGGAATTGGTGTCATCCAAACCCTGCTCTTCCCAGCTGAACCTCGACTGATGCTTCATTTCTTCAGTGGTATCTGGAGATCCCGCACACACCGCTGGGTTAAAGAAGGAAATGAAGCCTTGGCTCTCCCCGGGGGGCTCATACTACTTGGTTTTTTCTCCAGTTTCCTCTGTATTGATTGACTTTGAGGAAATTTTTGGTTTTTAAATCTGCATTTTAAACAATAAATGATTTGGCACTGGCCCTGGCTTTTCTATAGTGCTAAGGCCACTGTTGGTGCCACAGGAATAACAACTCCCAGATAAAAAAGCTTTAGTAACGGAGGGAAACGGCTGAGCTCTGAGCCCTACCAGCCTTCCAGATCCCCTGACACCCAGCTCTGGGGTGCAGCGAACGAGGAGCAAGTACAGACCAGGGCCTCCTCGACCCCGTGATGGAGCAGATGTGGATGCACCAACGTGACGCCACTTTGGGACTGTATCTTGACTTCCACGGGCCTGGCAGCGCAGCTGGGAGAGTGAGGAGCCGGAGAGGGCTCTCTGAACCATGCCTTTGGTGAGCAATGGGGGTGCTGGTGGCCCTGGGGGATCCTCCTGGAGCAAGATACTGGCGGTTCCTGCCACCAGGAGCAAACGCAGCCCTCAGCCAGCCCAGGACACAGGAGAAGCTCCGTGTTGGCAGGATCACCCTCGGCCTCGTTCACCTCAATGTGGAGGACGCTGCACGGCGACATCCTGGTGGGATGCCAGCTTCTGGAGCACCGCTGAGCGGGGACCAGTGCTGACCCGGTGATGATTGCACAGTTAACAGTGATCAGGTACGTTTGTATTACACAGTGCCTTAAAAGATAAAGGCCTTTTTGCTTTTCTGTCAGTGTTTCACCGTGGGGTACAACCACGGGCCATTATCCGAGCGTATCCCTGACCGTACTGGTGTGTCTGTGTGGCGCACTGTGGAGAGGAGGACGCTTCCCAGGCCAGGAGAGGACCAGGGGAAGATACAGATCTGTGAAAATGGGGCCTGGGGTCTAGAAAGGCCCAAGTTTTACAGGGTGTGCGGTGTGGGTGGTGCTCCCCGCACAGGCGCCACGGATGGCAGCCTTTGCTGCGCACCAACATGGTGCCATGGTGTGGCTTCCCCTTCAGCACCCACCCTCGATGGCCCTGCCCAGCCCCGCTCCAGGCCGGGACACCCCGATCCCACAGCCCCACAGGTTTAAATGCACGGCCCCTTCAGTTCCCCATCACCACTTTGGGGTCTGCACGCCCACGTCTGGGCCCAGCCGGGTGCCGCGGGTGCAGGACACCCTCTGGCCCCTCACCGGGGGTCCCTCGGCCGCCCTGAGGCGGCTGCGGAGGGCAGCAGCGGGATCCCCGACCCCCAGCACCCGTTGCTGCACCCCACTTGTTGTTCCCCCTGACCCC
>NW_010159552.1:0-2367 GCF_000695765.1 Mesitornis unicolor
GGTAGGCTCCCGGGAGCAACGAGCGAGCTCTCCCCGCCGTGCCCGGGGACGTGCTCAGGTTTAACTTCTCCCGCCTGAGTGCCGGTGCTGAGCGGTCTCCGGCGGGGAGCCGGACTCGGCCGGGACCTGAGCGGGCGGGGCTGGCGGTCGCAGGCGCGGAGCCGCCCGGCCGCTCTGTCCCGCTTCTCTCTCCGGGCGGTACCTCCGGAAAAGACGGGGGAAAGCTGAGTCGCTCCTTCCCTACCCGAGCACAGCGCACTGCGCTGCCGCGTGGGTGTCTTTGTTCAAAGTCTCCGACGGGTTAAATTGCCTTTTCCTCGTAATTCGAAATATAATTAGGCTGATTTTTGTTTAAAAGCCTAAATAAATTAAAATAATCTTAATTTTATTGTGACGTGACCCCTATTTTCCTGGAGAATAATGAGAATAAAGCAGTCATTACTTAAAACCAAGGTGTCTCCGTATAAAGATGATATCTAGATATGCAGAGGCTTTGAGTCATTGGCCGTATTAGTAAATGTATAATTGAACATTTAGATAATCATCGGGTTTGTTTGTGTGTCTGTGTGTTAACCTGAAAGCACTAAATTTATTTGGCCAGGGTCCTAATTATTTGTATTTCTGGTCGCCGAATAAACAGAACCGTCCTTGTTTCTATTGTGCAGAGCAATGACTCCCAAGCAATCCCCAGCTTTGAAACTGATCGAAAATTTTATAAAAGGGCCACCTTCTCTTGCAGTCACATTCATTATATCACTGTTCAAGCGCCTCATCCTATATCAGGAACCCCGTGTGCATTCATTTCCCTAAAGATAGGAAGAGACTAATACAACTATATTTAAAATACATTGGCCCTATGCTGATCCAGGGACCGTGTTTTCTGCTTCAGGAGAGTTTTGAAAATGGGCAAATCGTGACGGCCACCGGCTTCGACTGGGGTTGCCCTGCCCGGGAAGGAAGGCCGTCGACTCTCAGGGAGTTTGCCCTCCTCTGTCACACACCCTGCTGTATTCTTTTTCCTCCCAAATTTGTGAGAAATGGGGTTTGCTCTGAGCTACCTAGTCTTCCAAGCAGGAAGGATCCCATGGCATCTCTCGCGATTCTCTCTCCTGATTCTCCAGGTTGGTTTGGACACATTTTTCCTCACCTTTTTATTTCTCCTCTATATTTTTTTGCCCTCATGCTCACTTGTCCTTTCCTGAGGATTTGGGATATAAAACACGTCGCAAACTAAAAGATAATAATATCTAATTAGTTATTCATATCAATCTGCCAAATATCCTCCTTATTAAGTTATTCCTGCCCTGTGCGCTTATTCCTGTCTCAGCTGGGCGCAAGATCTGCAAGACCCAGCAATATATTTCCTCGTATTCATTGTTCTGTCAGCGGCAAGATTTTTAGTTTGTAAAGTTAATTTTCTCCTCTTAAATGCTGCCTAAAATCTTAACGCCATTTCTTATTCTATTTGGGGGCTTTGAGCAATTAAAGGAGCATAAAGGAGCAATTTCTTCCTTCTTTCTTTCTTTTTTCTTCCAATTGGTATTTTCCCACTATAATTTAGAATGAAATAGGATTTTTAAAAGATCCAGAGTTCTAATCTCGGTTGATGTTTTGGTGTATTCACGGTAATGAGTCCTATTCCCTCGGGTCATGAAGCCCCCAAATGTCAATCAGCCAAACTGATTCAGAAATGCCATTGTTCGGCTCCCACGTCACTCGCCTTCCTCTCATTTTACTGAACAATACCGGGCTTCTCTGATCACTCACTCGGAATATGGGCATTATCTGCGGAAAATGCACCAAGTGTCTTGATCTCTGCCTGGCAGATACTGTCGGAGGGCTTCCGCCGCGCAGGCGGTGCGTGTTTATACTTCTGGACTTTATTACAGCTCCGAGGAGCCAATGAATATCTTGAAAGCCAAATCGTGCCATAAATCCGTCAAAAAATTAATTTGTCTGCAGAGACGTTACATTTCTATTTCCGCGCCCAGAGCTGGCCCCGTCACGGGCTGCGGCCCCGCTCCGCGCAGCACCCGCCGGAGGGGCTGCGTCCCGGGCTGCACCGGCCTGCGGACACGCGTGGGGGCTGTCCCCGTGTTCCACCCCACCGAGCAGCATAGAGTTCATGGGCATCGAGAAGGGGCGTCTGAGTTCGCGTGTCCCGTGGGAAACGGCACCCGCGTCCCACGGAGGGAAGAAGCTCCCTTCACCAGAGCAAGTCGTCGAAATACCCTGTTTCGGACATTTCTCGTGGGCAGTGTATGAGGGAACACCCTCGTGGGTTTGCGGACCCCCAAGGGCTCGGATGTGTACGGGATGTCCCTGGTGGGGGGCGAGAGGGGTGCGGAGGGGGGGGGGGGGGGGTGC
>NW_010159552.1:2398-3579 GCF_000695765.1 Mesitornis unicolor
TGGAGCCTCGCAGTGAGCCCAGGGAGGGGAATTAGTGCTATCCCATTAGTGCTATCCTTCGCCCAGCCCAGGCACGGGCTCTCCGCCGGCTGCGAGGCATGAACGTCGTCTTCATTTAAAATTAGTGGTGTAAGCTCCCCAGCCTCCAGCTTCAGCATTTAAAGTGCCTTTTGTCTCTTCATTTCACTTAAGCAAGGTTTTTGTTGCCGGTTGCCAAGTTCTATTAATGCAGAATTTAATCGGGAAGTGCTTTTCCCCGGTCCCAGCAAGACGGGAACAGCAGATTCTGAGGCCCGAGACGGTGTAAAACAGATCCCTCAGCGATTATTGCTAATACCCTACAATTTTATGTCGTCTTTAGTAAAAACCACTTATGCGGCAGCAACTTTTCTGCTCTCAAAGGAAAAACTGGTCCTTTTTTTTTTTTTGCCTTCTCTATAAAGCGCAGCAATCACGCCCGACGCTGGAATAAGAAACCGAAAGGGTTTTCTCTAAAGAGAAGGGCCTTAATTACTGGATTCCGTGTACAACTAATCCAAAGGCACACTTAAAAGGAAATTTAATAGCGGCAGTTTCCATTCCACTCCGACTTGCATGTGTCCTCCGGCTGGATGCTCCCAGACCGCCGCTTCCAGCGCACAGCCCGAGGACTTCCCTCTCCATCTTTTGCCCGGGATCTGTTGGCTTCTCTCAATATCCCCTTCTCCCTGCAGTGGGAATAAATAGAAAGCCTTTCTCGGGATTAAACCCCTAGATTTTCCCCTTTACTAACCAGAAAAGAGGGAGAGAGGGACGAGAGGAAATGAAATTGTTATGGAGATTACAGTGTATGTCACCGTCTCTTTGGCCAGTCCTCGGGTTTTGTCGCCGAACGGTTAAGTGCAAACTTGTATTTCCCTTCACAAGAATGGACAATTTTTCTCGCTTGTTTGCAGATTTCCAAAGTTCTACACACAAATCAGTGAACCTTAAGAGACCCTTTCACTCTTTTATTGTGAATATTTGTCAGTGCTCGGGGGCAGTGATCGCAGTGACAGGTGAATCCAGGGGCCCAGCGATGGCATCCCAACTTCATAGGTTTGGGAATGTAAAAGGCTACCGGCCCTTTCACTCGGGATGTGGCAGTCAACAGGTTCACGTTTTCTGGGCTGTAATTCTTCTCCCCCGCGGCCGAGTCCCCG
>NW_010159553.1:0-839 GCF_000695765.1 Mesitornis unicolor
GGACAAAACGGGGGGGACCCCAAAATTTAACACCCCCCACTTACACTTTACACCCCCCTTGGACCAATCGTGGGCAAAAAAAAACCCCAAATTTGGGGCTAAATCTGCAGATGTGGAAGAAGAAACTGCAAATTTTGAGGAACAAATCCAAATTCTTTTGGGGAAGGGGAAAAAAGATCAAATTTTAGGGAGAAAATTACAAATGTTGGGAGGAAAATCCCCGAAGTTTGGGGGGAAAGGTTGCAAATTTGGGGGGGAAAAAACCTCAAATTTGGGGGGAAAAGAAATTACAACTTTTGAGGAAAAAGTTGTCAAATTTGGGAGGAAAAGTCCCAAATTTGGGGGGAAAAGAAGTCGCAAATTTGGGGGGAAAAATTACGCAAATGTGGGGGGAAAAATTACGCAAATGTGGGGGGAAAAGTCCCAAATTTTGAGTGGAGAGAAAAGACCCAAATTTTGGGGGGAAAAGTCCCAAATTTGGGGGGAAAATTACGCAAATTTTGGGGGAAAAACCCTCAAATTTTGGGGGAAAAACCCTCAAATTTGGGGGGAAAAAAATTACAACTTTTGAGGAAAAAATTTTCAAATGTGGGGGGAAAAAGTCCCAAATTTGGGGGGAAATGTCCCATATTTGGGGGGAAAAATCACCCAAATTTGGGGGGAAAAAAGCCCAAATTTCTGGGAAAAAATTACAAATTTTGGGAGGAAAACCCTCAGATTTTGGGGGTGAAAGACCCCCAAAAAAGGCGGGAAGACCCCAAAACAACCCCCCCAGACCCCCAAAAAAGGGCGGGAAGTCCCCAATCCCCCCCGGTTCTCCCCTCACCCAAACGCCCCTT